>NW_019385619.1:131563-181385 GCF_000671375.1 Centruroides sculpturatus | reverse complement strand
TTAATAATACTTTAATTTAAAATATCATTAATATAACAGAAAAGAGACAAAGCAGATGGTTCAATTAAAGACAATAAGCTGTAATCTAGCAATAAACTGTAAAAAGCTAAAGTTTTTGATTGTCTCACTAAATCAGTCATCATCATTATTTTAAATCTGATAACAGCTCAAAATGTTAGTTCAGTACGATAGGATACTGTATTGTAGGATTAAAACTTGTTATCGTTAATAGTCAATATAAGCACGTGTGAAAAAGTTTGATGAATTTTGTATGGATTATAGTGCTTTACCTATGTGTAATATTGGGCGTGTTGTCTGGTTAAGCTGCTTTAATATAACTTTACCAGAAAACACACCCAATATTACACTCTATAGCTGCTTTAATACATCTTTACAAGGCAATGGAACATTGTATAATCCATGAGATAAAGAGAGGTAGAAGTAGAGAAGTAAATGCAATTTCAACTCTCTAACCTTCCTTTTATCCATAATGCTAATGTGGCTAGGTCCAGATTGGAAATTCCCAGTTTTACCAAACATATCAAATACTTTGTTTACTTCTATATAAATGCTTCCATGGTTTCATTCATTCTGATTGGCTGTGTCTAAGAGTTTCGCCATACATTACTTATAACCAAACTTGTTTTTTACCCCATCTTTTGGGTTTTCCATTTCTTTTAGATCCTTTTCTATTAGTCTATTCAGAATATGGACTGTGTGGAACAATCTCTACATGAAGATTTTCTACATTTTAAACACATTTGTAAACAGTTACTTTATAANATAGCTGCTTTAATACATCTTTAACAGGCAATGGAACATTGTATAATGCATGAGATAAATTAATTTAGAGAAGTAAATGCAATTTCAACTCTCTAACCTTCCTTTTATCCATAATGCTAATGTGGCTAGGTCCAGATTGTGATTTCCCAGTTTTACTGAACATATCAAATACTTTGTTTACTTCTATATAAATACTTCCATGGCTGTGCCTAAGAGTTTTGCCATGCATTACTTATAACCAAACTTGTTTTTTACCCCATCTTTTGGGTTTTCCATTTCTTTTAGATCCTTTTTCTATTAGTCTATTCAGAATATGGGCTGAGTGGAACAATCTCTACATGAAGATTTTCTACATTTTAAACACATTTGTAAACAGTTACTTTATAATATATATAATCTCTTGTTATTTTTAAGTATATTTTTTTAATCATGTCTATTGATTTTTATTCTTTATTTGTATTTTAATCTTTTGTTACAGGAGAGTATATCAATTGTAACATTTCCTTTTGTATATATAATAAATAAATTTTCTAGGATCATCAAATAAGACTTAAAATAATTAACCTTATCTACATTAAAATATATTTTGGTCATTAAAAGGAGTGTTCTTTAGAGCAGGTGTACTGAATAGGCAACTTGTTCCAATATAAATCATTATAATGACATTTCTTTACCATAAACAAAATTTTATTTTCTATTACTATTTAATTGAAATTAAATTACATAGTTTATCATAAATTATTCAGTTCGGAGACAAGAAATTTATAAATACTGAAAGAACTTTTTATTTAAGTAAGGTTTTTTAATGTTTGTAATAGTGTTCATGTTTTTACTTATTTTCAACTGAAGAATAATTTATATCATACACAAGACACAAGTGAATTTCATTTCCATTTAAACTTATTATCAGTATTTCTTGACATTTACAAATTTAAATAATTAATAAATTTGACGATTTAAGAATTTAATTCCATATGTCGATGATACTTTAATTTAAAATATCATCAATATAACAGAACACAAAAAAACAAAGCAGATTATTCAATTAAAGACTATCAGTGGGATTGAATAATACAAAAGCTCATTTGTGAAGAAGAGCAGAATGTATCTAAATGAGTGTAGGAAACTCATTCAAGAATAAAAGTAGAATCTACTCTGAATAAAAAGATATAACACTCGTTTAAAGCGAAGAACAGAATCTTTTCTGAATGAGAATATATAAAGCTCAAGAGCAAGAAGAGCAAAGTCTACTTTGAACAATAGTAAATAAATCTCATTTGAGAAGAACAGAATATATTCTGAATGAGAATTAAACTTGAATCACACACCTGTCCTTATTATCAACCAGGCAGCAATATAAAAAATCATAAATGAGGAAGTATGAAATTATTGATACAAAAGATAGTAAATGTACTTTTCTTTTTATGTTTAAAAATATCCAAAAAAGAGGAAAGTATAATCAGATTTTTTTTCATTATTTCAGTCATCTTGTCTATTATTCATCCATGATTGATCATTGTTCACATGATTCAGTATTATTATCGATATAGTCAATATGAGGAAAAATACAAGGTTATTTTTTAATCCTATCACTGATAAAGAAATTTTTATTACTAATTGTCTTTCAAAAACTTATTCTCTAATATTTATTATAATACAAAATATTAGAATAATTATTATTTTCCAATTCAAACTGCTTTTTTGAAGCAAAAATATTTTAGAAAATTCCTTTCAGGATTTACGCTCATCATCATAAATAAACAAGAGTTTTTCTGTTGATTCTTAATAATGGGCATTATTATGTCTTGATAAATTTGTGACAGTTGAGAAACATAGAGACAATTAAGGCAGACATCTTATGTTCATATTCACAACTAAGGATCAATTTGTAGAGTTAAGCTGGTTACACAATACTGGTATGCCTGCCAGGTATATCAGTACATGTATAGCCAGCTGTAGTAGTTATCCAATAAGCATTCACATACTGAAAGTAAAACGAATGGCAATTTGTTAACTTTCAATTCTAACTCCTAATCCTTAGACATGAACGAAGCCAGATTCACCAGAAGACACTACAAAATTTAGCAAAAATTGTTGTGAAACCTATTCCTCCTAAATTTACTTGACAAGACAATCAGCTTTTGAGGTAAACATTAAAACAGACTAAAGAATAGGCAACAGTATTTTGATATTTTTGAGAGGAAAAATGCCAAATCTTTCAAAACGTTTTAACTCCTGGAATTGAAAGATCCTAGAATCAACTCTTTGGGAATTGGCACGCTTAAGTATGTAATAGTGAGATCTTCAAGTTAAAATATCACAGAATATGTGGGTATTTGGAATTAGTTTTAGATTGAAATGAAATGACATCTGTTTATTTTCCTTAAAGAATCCAAACTAACAGACATATAATCCAAATGTAAATGGAGAAAATGCTCAGCAATTATCACCAAGATGACCCTTTTCTTCCAGCAAATATATTTAATCATAAGACAACATTTTTGGGCATATTCACAGTCCAAAATAGAATGCCTGATGAACCTGAACCTGAAGTTGGACTATGAATCTGCACAAAAATGTTGGCTTACTATTAAATACATTTACTGGAAGAAAAAGTTTCTCTTGATGATGATAATATAATCCTAAATTGAATTTTTTAAAGATTTTATTCAAGAATATTTGATAAACTTTCTTAATATGTATACTATTTCTCTATCTTCATTTCAAAATCTTAAAAAAATATTAGGATGAAAATTTTGCTTCCATTTTACAAATGAAACATATTAATATTCAAATCCAAATTTATTAAAATTATATGAATCAATTAATTTTAATTTCCTAATTTTAAAATCAGGAATAATAAGTACAGTCGACCCCCTACAACACTGTTGATAATTCTGTTTTATATGAATTCCATGTTGTACGAGTCACTTAGATTATACAAATATGTGTGCCGAGATGTGAACGGCTCACATATTTGTAAAATCTAAGTGACTCGTATAATATGGAATTCATATTAAACGGAATTATCAACAGTTTTATAGGAGGGTCAACTGTATTCACTTTTAGTTTTGCAAATTGATAAAGATGTAGCATGCATAATTATAATTACAATATTCAAATTAAAACTCATTTATATGCAAAAAACAATAGCAAATATAAAAAATATTAAATGTCACCATTTTTATTATGATGTAAAACTTTTCATGATGACTTTGCATCTAGAAATTTAAAGTACATTTGACTAAAAGACTAAATTTGAATGTATTAAAGCTATATTTCAAAGTACAGAAAATGTTTCAATGGTTCTAAATTATAAAAAATATAAATCTTTCTAATAAATTATTTTGCGTATCGTATGTAATAATGAGTAATGATAGGATAAAAATGTATATTTTAATATGCAATATTTGAATCCACGATCAAATTAACTGAATAAGGCAACATAGCACATGTACAATCTGCCAAGAGGGCTTCTTGGGGGATTTTCTATTAGAAACTATCCCCTAATTAGGTGTTACATGTAAATAAAACTCAGAAAACTCCACCAGTCTGTTAGTTGGGCACACAAACCCATGACTAACTACCAGTGTTCGTTGGTTTTATACTTTTTATACACTCCACCAAAGGTAAGCCCCACAGTCTGGATGCTTAGTCTCAAATTATTGATATAGTAGCTTGAATATGTCATAGTATCATTTGAGACAAACTCTTTCAATGAATGAGTTCATGCTTTTTGCAGCTCTTGACAGGCTTGTGCTGCTATAAAAATAATTCTAGACTAAACAATGTGGATAACAATAAACAACACTATGAAGGAAATAAACATGATTCAGATCAACTGATGTGGTTAATGTGTATTGCCAGATGTAAGTGTGATAGTTTGTTTAGAAAACAAAAGACTTGTAGTCAGTTGCAAATGGCAAAGTGAGTGTAGGCAGTTGAACCTTTGGCTTCTTTTTTTAACCACTTTCGGGAGGTCAAAAGTCCAGTTACTTGCATTCAGGTTTAACCTCTTGTTACTGGGAATGAGAAAGAAAGGAAAGAAAATCAAGAGAAAAGAAGGTTGATGTCACAACGTAATATTTGACAAAAACTTGAGCAAAGCTTTGCATCTAAATTGAGAAGTCCACTGGATGACAATAGAAAAAATAAAATAAAATTTTACAAGAGAATAAATTTTTAAGAACAACTGTCTTAGCACTATCTGATATCTGATCATCACTGCATACTAATTAAATTTCTTATATATATTTAAAACTTTTTGCAATTTATATAAATTTCCATTCACTTTATTATAAAATTGAATTTATAAGATAAATTTATGAATCCACCAGAAGTAACATAATATAATACAAAAGAGTAGAGTTCAGAAATAATACAGGATTATATTATTTAAAATACTTTCAGTTGAAAATAAAATTCCATAAAATGTTATATTTATTTTAGGTAACATGCAAGTTTTTTGCAAAAACTTTATTTTAAATGTTTATAAAATTATCCATTACAGTAATACCCAGAGTTATGTAACACGTGACTTACGTAAATTCACAGTTAAATGTAAATCTCAAAAATTGGAAAAAATCTGAGTAGAGTAATATGTAATTTTACAAAGAATTATTCTATTTCAAATATTCATTCATTCTTTCTTTCTCTCTATTCCTTTTTTCCTTTGCACTGTACCAATTTCATTACTTTATTGATCTGCTAATCCTTTACTTTTTGGTCTAATTGTAAGCACGTAGGCAAGCATACTGGGCACTCTTTCTCATAAACAATTCTTTTATACAAATAATATATATACAGTACACATATAATAATATATACGGTATTGATTTATTAATTAGGTAGTTACACTTAAGCAATTTACAAGTTTGACTTACGTAAAATTCAAGTTACGCAAAGGTCTATCGTCCGCATTACTTACGTAACTTGGGGTATTACTGTATAGAAATTAACATTAATTTTTCAGACTGATGCACCACTGGCTGAATAGCTAAAGTGGTTAAGGTGTTAAATATGGGATAATAAAAGCATATAACAAATGTCTAATGTATTATTAATATAAATACAAAGTGAAAAGAAAAACATATGCTAAATATCAGACGGTTATAATAATAATGATTAATTGATTAATGAATAATGATAACTAATTATAAACCTCATAAGCAATTATACACAAAACAATGCATGATTCATGATGTTATCGTAAATCAATTTATGATAATTTAATAGATATATCTATATACATCAGGTTATAAAACTCTAAATCAGTAAACCAATTGAAAATTGTATGTATTCTATAAAAAGAAACTATGCTTTCTTGGATTTAGGATATGGAAATCATTGAAATCCAAGCATTTTTGAGCCTTGTTGGTTCATCTTTGCATTTGGAATGTGGTTTAGTCTGATCAATGACTAATGTTTTTAATTTTTGGAACACTTTAAACTGTTATGATGAGTCGATAAAGCTAAAAATACTTATATTTTAAAGATCTTAAAATTTTCACTTCAAGAAAGAATAGATTTTTATAGTTTTTAATTGAAACTTGGAGAGTTCTGATGTATCAGTTCTGTGTAAATTTTGTAAACAGACTAAAGTACATAAACGTATAAAATGAAATGGAGCCTTTCTCTAATTTAGAATGGACCTGAAGTACTATAGTTCATATACACAGAAGTCTTCATTATGAAATGAAAAGTAAAATATGGAACAAATATTGCAAAATTATCAAACACCTTTACACTCTTATATCATAATTTATTTGATAAATAAAATTGCAAACATTTTTTGCAATAACAAGGTGGAAAAATGATTGTCACAACATTTATCATCATGGCCTTTTTCATTCAGTCTAAATTTAACGTGCAATAGTTTACTTTGGGGCATTGTGAAAGGAAATTTCTCAATTTCATCTTACAATAGTTGAAAATCTAAAACCAACTTTCAGGAAAAACCTTAATGATTTCAAACCATCAACATGAGAGATTTATGAGAAAAACATGATAATAAATTAAAAATTTATGAAAAAAATTGGGAGAAGCATACAGATAAGCTCTAAGTGAAATTTTTATAGATAACTTCTTCAAACAATGGGAATTTACAGTCCTTCTTAATTCAAAGTCTTTCTCTACGCTCCAAAGTCTCTCTAAAGATATCACTGAAAATTATAGCATCCTGACAAATTTTCATTTCATAATAAAGTCTCGAATATGGTCCCACAGATATCCTAATACATGCTCTCATTGTCTTTACATGAGTGATTATGCATAGAGCTTACTCCATAAAGTAGAATACTTTTGTATCTCACTATTTATGAAGCAGAACAGTTTAATTGTGAGAAAAATAACTGACCCAAGATTTCAATGTGAAAAATTGACAATTTCTACATAGTCAATATCCAAATTTTCAATAGAAAATAAAATGATATCAACAGAAAAAAAAAGTTAAAATTAACATCAAAATTAACTGTAAGTCATATCCATCATTAAATAAATAAATGATTTTGCAACTATTGCATCAATCACTGAAGTGTGATGTATGTTTTACAATTGCTCAAACAGAAACAAACGGAAACTTGGAGAGAAAATTACTGTTTCAGAATTTCAAAAATAAAAAAATGGTCAACAAATTCAGGGAATTCCATTTTTAAGAATAACAAATTATCAAATTTTAATATTTATAAGATGAAACGAAACTTCAATTTTTTAAATTTAATACATTTTAATATTAAATATAAAAAATCACATGAATTTATTAGGAACGTACAGTGTTTATTTTCTCAAAATATTTCGTTTTTTTGTATAAATTTCTCTGTAAAATATATTATACTTTAGTCTATTTCTATATAATAAAATAAAAACAAACAAAAAAATAACTTAACTTAAATCACATATTAAAATCACAAGGTAGGCTACATAAACTTAGTGGAGTGACTATATATGCGAGTGTGTGTTCGAGGGAACTCGTGAGTATGTCAACAAATTAATTGAACGACACAATGTATTTCGATCTGATCATCTGATATAGTGTTGTCTCCTTGAAGTTTAGTGTCAATGACATAAAAATTTACTTTAAGACATTACAAAAGAGAAATTTCTCAACACTTCCTTACAACAAGCAAAGACCACGAAGGGTTTTAAAGTGTTAAAGTTCTTTTAGGTCTTTGACTTAAAAGCTTTAAAAACATTACACAATCCTCAATAGTTTTAGGAAATTTATAGGACAATATTTCTCAAACTTTTAAGTCCAAAGATGAGTAAAATGTCTGAAAAATCCTTCTGACCACTAAGTTATGCAGGCCTAATTTTTTTACATCTTTGTTGGTATCACCAATATTTGCGACATACTGTGCCATTTATAACATAATAAATTGTTTCGAATATGTATGGAAACATAACTAATTAAATTGAAAGTAAGCTATTAAAAAAGTGAATCATCATTGAACAAACTTTTAATTTAAGTCTGCCTGCAGATCACAGATTCAGAAACGTTGTTATAGGAAACTGCTTTAATGATTGATTGTGGAAGATGCTCGGGAGAATATGTGGTAAAATTAAAGTTTCTCTAGAGAACAGAAGACAGTATACAAAACAACTTCTAACCTCATATACAAAATTGTAAGAAAGCTAGCTGAACTCTAAACCTATTGAGATTTTTCAATGGTCCTATAGGCTCCGTATTTCACATTACTTAGATAAAACACTGAGATTTTAGAAGCTAGAAACATTTAAGGGATATAAACATCCCATCTTAAAACCTTTTCAGTGTTTTATCGTTAAGTAATGTGACCAGGAAAGTTTCTATAACACAAAGACAAAATGAAAATTTAACTATCCGTTTATTAATTATTATGTACTTCTCATTTTCATTTCAGACTATTATACAACTCAATAATAATAAATCTAGAACAAAAACTCAAAGTAAAGTTTGCTAGATCTGCGATTAACTCTAAAAATGGACATGCATTAGATTTAAGAAAATTTTAGAATACTGCCTATAGTTTTAATTTTGGAGATATTGACATTGTTGTTTATAACACTTAAGGATTATATATTATATAAATATTTTTTCTGTAAAGTATATTTATAATACTTAAATAAATTATTAACTTTATAAGTTTCAAGAAGAAAATGTTGTTCAAAACAAATGCAAGATGCATGAAGTTTCCAAAGCATATAAAATTTAAAATTTACAAACAACAATGTACAGTAAGTCCTCACTTAAATGATATCAATAGATTCTTGGATACTGTAACATTAAGCAAAATGACGTATAACAAAATCAATTTTACCATATACTAAATAATATATATAAGATAACATGTGGTTATTATTCTAATTGGATCATGTTTGCAACCTCCAGCATATATTCATTAATTTTACAGTTCATAAAGAAAATTCAACAATGATAATTGTAAATGATTACAAATACACTTGTACTTTCTTCTACATCATTATAATGAAAAACTATGTTAAGTGAGGATTTTATATGATAAATAATGTTAAAATTTCATAAACATCAGGTATAAAATGTTCATTTTGAATGGTATTATGAGCTGAAGTTAGTTTGAATAAAACTCCACAAATGTTTCTCCTTTACTTAAACTATTGGTTTCTTTAAAGTAGTTATATTTTCTTCTTGAAAACGACAAAGCTAATAACTTAGTTAAGTATTATAAATATACTTTAAAGGAAAAAAATATTTAATATAGATCTATGGTTTAAATTTGGAATTTAAGCATATAGAACATGAAGCATCTTAGTTTTGAAAATGTTAATGTAAAATAAATAAGCTTCTCATTTTATTAAAGTTTTCCTTTCTGTTTTTGTTTCATCAAATCAATATCATTCAAAACCATTACTTAATAATGTTTTTGTTTCTATTATTATTAAATATTCTAGAATTTTTCTTTTATGGTAGAGAAAATAGATTCAGGAGTATACTTTGTTTATAATTTTAGCTTCAATGCAATCACATTATATTTCTTAAAAAGCAGTTATCATTAAAAGATTTATAGTACTATATTTAATTTTATGAGGTCATAATAAAAAGATATTTTCACATTCTTTTATCATTTTATTACTAAGATCAATAATCACGTTTATATCATTATTTATAGATGACTACTTGACTACTCAAATTCTTCTGTATCTTTCAATGAATGAATGACTTATCCAATATAATATAAGCAGGGTCACAGCAGAGGCTAACGACGGCTTGGGACAAAATATATATTGGGGCGTATAACAAAATTATTGAATTAAAGTAAATAAAAAAAAACATTGTATAATAGCCCCTAATTTCTCATGGCCCAGGGCAACTTGTTCCACCTCTGGCCATTCCGTGTTTAGCTATATCGTTTGTTTGTTTAGTTATGGCAATGCAGCACTTGGGCGAACTGTTTAGGAGGGAGGATGCTTTCCAGGTGTTCTTTCTAAGGGGAACTAGCCCCTATTTAGGCGTTACAGACGTGGAGAAAACCCGGAAAACTCCGAGCGTGGAGAAAGAAACTCCAGGTGTTCTTTCTAAGGGGAACTAGCCCCTATTTAGGCGTTACAGACGTGGAGAAAACCCGGAAAACTCTGAGCGTGGCGCAAACCCAACACTGAACTCCCAGTGTTCAGGGAACAAAGACTTGCTTGGCCACTGGAGGGCCATTTAGCAATATCACTTCATTGTATATGAACATTTTGTTTTTGCCTCATTTTTAAAAGCAAAAACTAAATTTTAATGTTTTATTCATTTTATACTATTAAAGGCCTTTCATCATAATGACTTATTAAAATTCTGCATTTTTACAAATTCATCGATGTATTGATAACAAGTAAACAGATCTACCAATTTTGGCTCATAGTGCCAAAATTGATAGACTGAACTGATGCCAGATAGTAAAACATTCATTTTTATATTTTGGCTGTCATTATCATCTAAGATCAATCTGAGATTGACTCCAGTTTCTAGGATAGTAGCCAGAAAAAAACTGATCTTAAATAAATTTAATGGAGAAATAACTTAATAGAAAACAACGAGCACTTCCTGTAAATGTCCCACTCTATTTCCACAACTCTTCCAGTAGCACATTTAAGGTGAATGTACGTGGGTAGCAAAATTAAGGCAATATCAAATTTTAACGACAGGTTTGACCAATTACTCATTTTAACAGTCAAGGTCAACAGAGACAATTGGTGGCAACATTCATTGATGTTCATTGTTGCTTTAATTTTGCCACCCATGTGCTCTGCCTTTAGACAGTCAGAGAACGCTCTATGACATAGCAAAGGTTGAAGTTAAGAAGTTCTATTGAGATATAGCAATTAGATTTGCCAATAATCAGTGATTAACTGAGATGGATGACAGGGAGGATGAGACCAATGAAAAGTTGGAAAATTTTAAGGAGGCATTGGTAGGGCTAGTTGACCAGTGCTGGCTTATATATTTCTGATACTGATTGAACAAGTTCTATCTTCCCATGAAGAATGATTACAACTAAAAATATCAAAAACTAAAAACTAGTTTTATGTTAATCTCCTAACTCTAACAAAGGTACACAATTGGATTTATATGAAAAAGCAATAAATATGAAGAATGTTTAAACACACAGGAATACTTCTCTGATCCAACAGAGAAACTCTTAAAAGAGATACACAAGATAATGCTTTATTTTCCCTTTTCATATTCCAGTTATTAACATTAATAACATTTTTAAAAAGTAATGAAATGAAATGTATATTGCTGATCATCCTGACATTTCTTTATTACAGTTATCACCATCACCATCATTATAATATTTACAGTAATTACTGTATATATAAATTATAATGTATGATCGTAAATTTAATAAGATTTCTTTTATAAGATAATTATCCCTAATTTTTTGAATTAGTAAATATGAAACGTTAAGTAACAGCAAATAGTTATGTCATCCTGAAAGAGTTATTTTGAAACAGTGGAGAAAATTTTAAGCGAAATAATAAAGGAGTAAAAATATTTTTTCAGCCAGCCATTTAAAATGACGCCAATATCTTGTAAACTATATTTTGCAAATTATTCTTGTTATATCAAAGTTATCAAAGATTTCTTTTACTTCTGAAGTGCAGCAGATCAACATATAAAGAAATATCAGATGAGGAGGAGGAGGAGGAGGAGGAGGATCTGATGAAGCAAGAGAGGTCAATCCACACAATAAAAACTAGTATTAAAAGTAGGGAGAGAGAGACGTTCTAAGTACAGAAAAGCAAGAGGCATTTCAAGGAGATCCTGCGGAAGGGTGATCAAAACAATCTCTTCAATAAAGCAGAATATGGTTAGATAAGATAATTGGAGATTAAACTTAACAGCTATAATTTAGAAATATATTTCTTTGATATTAGTTAACTACAGTAAAAGTTTTTCAATATTAAAACCTAAAAATTACTTAAAAGAACACTTTAAAATAACAAAAACATTCTTTTTAATGAATGATCTTAAGATGAGATTTGGTCTCAAAAATATTTAACTTGTCATTTTAATGAGTGTTTTTAGTTCTAAATTTATCACAAAGAGTTTTAAAAATGATTGAACCTTCTAAATTCACTTCAATCTTTAATAAAAGATTGAAGTGAATTGGTATTTGAAGCTTTATGTAATTGAATATTGGATTCTGATTATTATATTGATTACAAATTGCATATTGAAGATTAATACCAAGTTTTCATTAAAATCTGTTTTAAATATAATAATTTCTATTTATAAAAAGTAAAATATTGTAAAAATAATGATGATAAAAAATATTTTTTGTAATGTTACAAATTTGATTTATTTGTAATCCTAGCAACGGAATTATAACATAGATTATATGTTAGCACCGATCTTTATATTGATCTTACTTCACTTGTAAACAAATAAACGCATATATATATTATTCAAATTACCTTTTAAAGTAATTGTTGCATTACTGTGAATATTTGAAAATGGATTTTGAGTGATAAATCTACAAGAAAAATGAAAGTAAAAAGCTTTGATCCTATTTCAAAAATAAACATATGGAAGAATTAATAGACCATAGAATTGGCCAACTTTAAGATGTATTAATCCAATCAGATTGCCTAGTTTCTAGGGACATCTAGAGGGCGGCAAAAGGAACAAATTACCATAGTCCCAGGAATTAGAAGCCCTTATACAGTGTTTATTTCATTTACTTCCTTTAATTTAATAATTTAATTTGCTGTAGAGTCCTAATATGTATTTTGCTCCAGGTCTTCAATATCCTCTGGGTGGCCCTTCTAGTCAAGTTATATGAGTAGCAAGATGAACACATGATATGATTTGAACTTGTTGAATTATTAAATGAGTTTGCCTCTCATGCTCTTCAGTTATGTTGTTACTGATGCACATAACTTGAAATTAATACATAAGATGACAAAAAAAATTAAATAACTTATTTTAGAAACAAAAGTTTAAATAAAATTGACTTCATTTTTTCTATAAAGTATTAAACTACATCAAAGAATCTAGCAGAAATGCCAAGTTTATGACTGTTTCTTATTGAGTAAGCACGTAAAATAAAAAATATCAAAGATACAAATTTTTGTAATTTATATGCAACCAGTTTTTTACATTTAAACAATAGTAATTGTACATAATAGCATGAAACATAACAGTTCTTTCCATAAAAAAGTAAGAACCTTATAGCAAAACTATTTTGAAAATTGGATACTCCATCATGACTATGCCAAGCAATACACAGCCATTACAATCATTACTTGTCTGACAAAACATGGAACTGCTATTCTTCCGCAACACCTATTCCTTAGATCTAGTGCCTGAGTTTTTCTTTAGATAAAGATGAAAAAACTTTAAAAGGAAAATAGTTTGAGTCAATAGAAGACAAGACAAATTGATGAAAGGTTTGAAATCCCTGAAACACTTCACTCATTCAGATCACTCAACATGGAGCAGCAGTTGCCAAGCGGTGGTCTGTGGACAACTGATGGTCCACGAAAAAATTTGGACATTGATCAACTCAAGGTTAAGCAAAAAATTATAAAACATATGCAAAATGCTTGGTCGTTTTTTTTCTTCACTCATTGGGGGTTTTTTTATTCGAATTTAAAACCAAACACGAAATGACTGTTATCAATAAATAATAAATCAATAAATAATGTGAGTGCAATTGTTGTCCTTTTGTGGAAAAGAGCTAAAGATCCATAAACTTATTTCAAACAAGCAGCAATAACCTTTACACTAATTTGTTATAATTAAACAAGTGAATTTCATATTAATACAGTAAAATGGAACTTTTATGATCATTATTCTATCATTTAAAAAAAATGCACGAAAGCAGTCCACAGGATTCAAAATTGTAAGTTTAGTGGTCTGTTAGGTCAGAAAGGTTGGCGACCGCTGCCATAGAAGACCATGGTCACACACTTGGTCTTATAATCACATGGCAAGTGACCTTTATGGTTATACCTTTGAAATTAATTGGTCTGCACCCAAGATCGAACAGTATCCATCCGGATAGTAAGCAAAAGTTGTAAGTTCAGGTCATGCTCCAGAAATATTTTCCAGAATATTCAAAAATAATTAATTTCTAATTATTAAATTTAATAGAAGATAGTGGCTTAATCACTTATCAGCCAATCAGTGCCCAAGCAGTCTTCGTTCCCTGAGCACTGGGAGTTCAGTCGCGGGTTCGTGCCTCGCTCGGACGGGCTGGCCACGTGGAGTTTTCCGGTTTTCTCCACATCTGTAACACCTAAATACGGGCCAGTTTCCCTTAAAAGACCTCCCGGAAGGCATCCTCCCTAGGCAGATCGCCCAAGTGTTGCATTGCCATAACTAAACAAACAAACATAATTACTTATCTCCAGACCCAAATTAAGTAATATCTTTATAATTAATTAACTATATAACCCAATTAAAATCTGACAAAATTGTTTATTAGCAAAATTAATGTTGACCAGTATATATAGTGACTATACAAGACTTCTAAAAGCAAGAGGCCCCGGACAAGCGATGCCAAACCCCGTGACCTGCATTGAACGTTTAGAAAATATTAGGTTTTCTAAATTGTGCAAAGTTTTAATACATATCAAAAATTGTTTATATACTTTATCAATGCAAGTTCCTGAGAATTCTTATAAAGGCCACTAATTAAGGAAGTTTTTTGAAAGACGTTCCTCAACTAGTAGCTCGCGAGCTACGTAACACGCTACTTTATTCTGAAAACGAGAGAAGGTTGAATATCTAACTACGTTCTTACGCAAAAACACATTTCGTGATTTTTCCAATAGAATATCTTTAAAAGAATAATAATATATGTTAATTAGGCATATTAAAAATGTAAAATTTCTATTTAATACGCCGAAATTCGATATAAGAATTTTTTTACGCACAGTTCCCCAACCAGTGATTCGCGATTCCACCGAGTCGAGATTTTGTAATGAAGTGAAAAAAAAAGGTTGAAAATTAGGTTATATTCTCAAAATATTTGCTTAGTAACATTTCTTAAGTTGTTATTCTTTATGAATAATTCACTTAAAACCGTTAAATTACGATTCAATGTATGGAAATTCGATATTACAGATCATACTCCAACCGGTAGATCGCGATCGACGTCGACTGGCAAGTTTAGGATGGACGTGAGAGAAGGTTGGGAAATACTTTTATTAAAAATAATGCTGATACTACGGGAATATTATTTATCTATTTAGTATTCAGTACTTAACAAAAGCTAAATTGCAGGACATTAATTAATATTCATATCTCGATTATTGTTGGCCTACGTTGCGTAAATGGCAGAATGTATAATAAACATGGCTTCTTTTCTTTTTTTGGCGTTGCATATATTCTGCATAAATTAATGAGAGAAAAATAATAATTTGAATAGAATTTTTTCGGTAAATATCGATTAGGAACCAGATAATTATGATAATGTAAGCGTAGCTTGTGTGTGTGGTATAACGGTGCCAATGTATAATTAATGCTCATAAAATAATTAGAAAATGTTGTGTTGAATTGCGTATTGAAAGGTACCCTAAATCGATTTTTCCACATGACAACAACAGCAAATATCTTTATCATTCGATACCGAAAAATATAGATTTAGTTTTTTAATTTATATGCCAAGTCTAGTGTTCATATAGGACGCCATTTTTGTTTTGTTGTTGTGTTTTGCGTGTGTATAACTGAACGGTACGGCCTTGTATCGAGTTTACATTACCGATCCGTAGTGTACGCGTACACTACGCTACGATACTATAAAATACAGTAATAGCTATAGTCGATCCCCCTATAACACTGTTGATTATTCCGTTTTATACGAATTCCATGTTGTACGAGTCACTTAGATTTTACAAATACGTATACCAGGCTGTGAAAGGATCACGTATTTGTAAAATCTAAGCGACTCGTACAACACATGGAATTCATATAAAACGGAATAATCAACAGTGTTATAGGGAGATCGACTGTATTGTATAGTATCAGCTTTATGCGTAATGTGCGCATAGCATATTACGCATAAAGCTGATACTATACAATAACACTGTGTCAACAAGCACGTACTGTACTATGCAACAAGCAAATACTAATCACGCACTACACTAGGGATGCTTTTGGTGTTGCAGCACAATCAATTTACTATAAAATTGTCCACAAATCTATCCTGAGTAGTATACATATTCTTAAAATCTAAGCACGCATTATGGTATGTTATGCATTTATGCTACATTTACACTATAGATTAGAGACTAACATTACACATACACTAAGTAACAATCTTGTAAAAAATGAACATTAATGTTTATATACTTAAAATCTTTTATAATATACAAACACATTAATCTACTGTATATACAATTTATGTAAATATTACCGACATTAAAGTGTTTACAGTGGATATATAGATATAGTTTTATACTTTACCAACTGAACACACGAGTTAAACACTTAGAACACCTTACAATACTCGGAATTCAATAAAAAAAACAATGAAAATCCGCCATTTTTATTCCAAAAATTCCTTACAATTCTAAAGGATTTTTGAGAAAGGGTCATTCACTTATTCCTTTGATCATCATTTATCTTTCTTTCTTGCCAGATGTCCCGCCCAATTTAGCTTGCCTCTTCCAGTTTTTTTTTTTTTTTTGTGTGCCAATCTTTTAACAAATTCCAAAAAAGATCTCGAGTAAATTCCATGTTGAAACCTACGCAAATCCTCACACAAGTTACTTTAAAAGTTAGTATATTAAATTTATAAACGTTGTATTTCGATAAGTACCCTTCAATTTACTTACTTGAAAAAAAAATTAGCATTTAAGTGTTGCAAATTGCTAACGTTTGCAAAATTGAAGAAGAGAGGAGAGGTGCTTTAATTCGAAAATTATGTATAGAAAAACTGCAGTGAAAAGTAATTACGTATCCAATTTTATCTGGTGTAGAGCCATAATTGGCGAGTTTTTTATATATATAGTCGTAAACACTAGAAGTGCGATTAAATTAAACACAAATACGGTTTTTATGGGTTTAAAATTTGCTAAATATGGAGTCTACGTTAAGTAAGTTAATGTGTAGACGTTGTGTCTAGACTGTGGATGTGGCAACTTCTGGAAAAGGATGTAAAGAGGGAGGAGGAGGAGGAGGAGGAGGAGGGGAAAAAAACGCCCGAAATGATTACGAAAAATGCTAAAAGGTCGAGCCAATTTTCTTTGTTATCGCAAAGATTAGCCTACTCCAGTTATCGAAGTAGAGATAAGGTGGGCCATTAATAAAATAAACAACAAACGTTGGGCGTAGAACTACTGTTTTGTTAACGAACGATGGCCGCGAATCATCGATACAAACTCGTGCTCTAGACATGCGATAATCTACCAAAACAAGTTTATTTTCGGTCATTCACCCCATCTTCGGTACCTCTTTGTATTAACCTGACAAACTGGACAAACTTTACTTTCTTTAGTTGCTTAACTTTCGATGGGCAGAACAGAAAACAGCAGCGCTTTTGGGCATTCTTCTGTAATTAATCTTGGTAATGTACTGTGCACATACACACACACACACTCTCGTGTTTAGCTCGTTCGATGGTTCTAATGATTTTTCTCTATCATTTACGGATGTGATCATCATTGTTTTTAATTATCTTCAATGCAGAAATGACGAAAAATATCCTTGTAAGATGGGAGGAGCGCGTTTAATGTGAATTGCGCACGTTGCAATCATGCGTTTTACATCATCGCGTTGCGTGTGGCCATATTTTAATCACTTCGGAGACAACAGCCATAGTTTAAAATAATTTAAAGGGTTAAACGACCTAAATTTACTAGAAAATCGAGCCGAAGATCGTTCCAAGAGATTCAGAGTGCCTGCTTTAAGGATGCAAAGGATTTAAATTCACTAGAAAATAGAATTAAAAACCATCCAGGAGGTTGAGAGAGCCAAGATATAGTGCTTTAAGGATGCAAAGGATTTAAATTCACTAGAAAATAGAATTAAAAACCATCCAGGAGGTTGAGAGAGCCAAGATATAGTGCTTTAAGGATGCAAAGGGTTTAAATTCACTAGAAAATAGAATTAAAAACCATCCAGGAGGTTCAGAGAGCCAAGATATAGTGCTTTAAGGATGCAAAGGGTTTAAATTTACTAGAAAATAGAACTAAAAACCATCCAGGAGATTTAGAAAGCCAAAATTTAAGTTATTTGTTTCCCAGAAATGCAACTACGTGACATCACGATAATAACTTTAGAACAAGGGGGAATGAATTTATAACATGATAAAATTCTTGTCGACATTCTTTACAAGATTATTTTATATCCATTAGTCACGGTTATTTGGCATTTGTTCTATAAAGGAACAGATGATATTTCTTTCCTTTCTAACAGATTTCATGCCACCATATTTGCATAAATGCCACAACAACCTTTAAACATTCTGAATTGCCATTAATAAGATCTATGCTCTGAATTTAATTAAGTTTACTTAAAACAAGATTAAACTTTCAGCAAACATCAGCCGGCCCAAAGGGCAAAAACCCTTTCTGAAAAACAACAAAGGAGTCATCAATTCTCTTATTTATTTTCTTGCTGGCCCTATACAAAAACTGTTATTTTCTACTAAGTTTGCCTAAAAACTAACCAAACCTTTCCTACACAAGATAACAACATCATTCTACACCTTAGGGTGTAATATTTAAAGGAAGCAACATCTAGTTTTGATACAGATGAAGGCTTTTTCAGATGGATAACATGTATTAAGATAATTTACTTAACAGGAAAATAAAAAAAAAAACAGAAAAAAGCAGCCAAAAAAATCATTAAATCTTCAGTCAATTCAAGATTATTTTGAACTTAGAATCAATGTTATTAAAGTTGAATGTATGCACCTAATTAGCTTAATAACTAGCCAAGGATTTCGTGCATGAAGAAGTGTTATAATTCAGTTGTCATTTATCTTTATGAACAGTTAAATAGTAAAAAAACAATATTTAATAAGTTATTTATTAAGCTGCCGAGGAATTTATTCCATGAAATTTCTTATTTTGTAATAAATTAAAAGTTTAAACTTATGGTCTTAAGCTATAACATATAACAGGCCCTTTCCATTCCACCAAATATGTAAAGACCTAAGCTGCAATTTGTTTAGCTTGTGTGTATATCAGGCCCTATTAAAATATGAGGCTTTAAATTAAATATAAGGCTTATCAGGATTGGATTTAGACATGTTGTAGCCTTAAGCCCTTCTCTTCTACATAATGATTCTATATATGTAAAAATGTGAGGACCTAAGATTTGGCTTGTGCCCTGGTATATACGAGAATACTACATAGATACAAGCGTTTTCAAGGAAGAAGAGTACATATATATATATTTTTAATTACATTCGCATCACGTTTGAAGAGGGGGGGCAAAAGGCACGCTATTGGATTCGTCTGTGTCAAGGGTAAATCAATTATCAACCCTTACATCAATGCACCTGACGATGCAATAGCATTTTGCCTACGATTCGAGGTTCGTGTGTAGGCAAGTTATCAAACTATAGACGAGGGGGGGCAGAATTGTTAGTTTACAAAATAACATTAATGGCGTTGTCGTCGTCGTCGTCGTCCTTGAGTTATTCGGCGGAGCGACAAGAGCCGGCGTTTTGTCAATGTCAAGCCATGCGATAGAGTTGATGGAAACAACGCCCAAGACACTAGCACTTGTCGACCCCGAGGGACAGGAAAACACCGGCTGGTATCTCCCCCCCCCTTCGAGTCGCAATTCGTGAAAATCCTTCCGCATAGAAACCAAGATGGCCGATCAGACGAAATAAACCTCGGGCAAGATTTCGTCACCAAAGCAAAGCCGACAAAATATTCCAGTTACGTAAGCAAACGAAGACAAACAACCAAGCGAAGCCAGTGTATTCACCGTCATCCTGTACGCGACGAGGAAGGAGGAAGTGAACTCAAGGACGCGTGGCCTGGCAATCTGCCAATCGAACGGACCAAGTAAACAAGACTTGTTTGTCTTGGCTTCGATCACACTAACCTTTCGCAGTTCAATAAATTGGCCCGTTCCCCTTTTCCCTTTGCTCGATCCTCCCGAAAATCCGCGGCGTTCGAATTGGGCACCGAACTCCCCCCCAAAAATAAAATCTGCCGAGGGGAGAAGGGGAAGAAAGGAAACCGAACGGAACTACCAAGCAGTTGCGCGTGTAGCGGATCCAATCGATCGGGTATCCGAACGTAAAATGGGCATTACTCTACGTGCCCGGGGGCATTTTTTTTACTAGAGAAAATGTGTAGAAAAGATGCCCCACCTTCCCAGCTGCAAACACAATAGATACAGAAGAGGAAGCGGTTTTTGTATGCTCTTTCACACCACACCTGAATGCGTGACAGTTGACGAACGAGGCCCACTGGGAACTTTTCCCAATCCCAGAATCCATTTTGGCCACTGAGAACGTAATATAAGACCCCGGCACCCGTGGCATATATATCTTTTGCCACATTAGGTGATAACGCGAACAATTCACGTGACCGAATCGCTTCCGGGATGTAAAAGAATCGATATCACATTCCGCCACTCAGACAAAACAGCGGATGGCCTTCGAGAGGGGGGAACCACTGTTTTTTTTTTTTTTTTAAGGATTCGGAACACTTTCTCGTATAGATTTATGAATAGATAAACGTTATTCGAACCCGGAAAACGTCCCAAAGAATGCTATCTTCGACCTCACGATAAGGGTTTAAAAAAACAACAAGGGAATGCCCCCACGAAACTACATATTGTATGGAATATTCTATACAAAGATGGAGTATTTCGAGTTAACTACAGGTGAACGAATGGACTTTGCGGGAGTGCCAAACAAAGAGTTGACCCGGCAGTTGAACAAATACCACAAAGGATTCACGCACTCTGACCACCAGATTTGTCAGGGGGTCCGATAAGAAAGTCTTTACCCCATCGTGTGTGTACAGCCTCGAGCTATTTTAAACAGTTGTTTATTATTAAAGCTTATTCATACAATAATCAACAGATTATTTTTAATCGTGGAGCTTCTTCTTAGACCCATATTTTCTATGGTTAAAAAAACGACCCATCGTCTACCACGATGCAAAAAACGGAGGAGGGGGGTTTAAAACGTACATACGCGGTGAGAAAGTTCCTACAAACACGATCTTAAAATACACACGAGACTTTCTGAGAAGGCTAAAAAAAAATATAATAAAAACAGTGATGAATTCCAACTTAATTTTTTTTTCTTATCCCTTTGGAAGCCTCAGAAATTCTCGCAAAATTGATGGGGTGGCATAAAAAATTGCCTTGGCGACACTAAATTTAGACTGGAGCAAACGAAATATTCGTTATTACGACACTAGCAATGGCACGAAATGCTGTGTGACGTTATATAGACAGGCAGTTTCGCAATTTGCAAAACGAAAGGATGGACAACGTAGTAGACGAAGGCCAACACCCCCCTCCCTTCTCTCTCTGTTAGGCTTTTGTGTGTCGAAACTGGAACACCTTACAGGCCGAGAAATTCCCACAATGCAACTGGATTATTTATTTTACCTCTACGCCAGGCGGCAAGGACAGACGGGTACACCCCGAGGACAGTAACATCTGGCACGTCTGTTTTCTCTCTCACCTGTGTTTACGGGGATCTTAACTTTACCCCTACGACCCGTACGAGTGATATAGTATTAAAAGGGGGGGTGTAGTTAGAAACGCGAAGAACTCTTACGCACCGTGCATCGATTATACCATGAAGGTCGTTGGTAATAAATTAAATCAAGGCACCTCAGATAAAGAGAGAGGTTTGAAAGAAGAGGGAAAAAAAAATGCAACTTACCTGTTTCCTTTTAAGTTTCTGACAATGTTCGAACCTTGCTTTCAATTCTTGCAGTTGTTGCCGGTATTGTTTCGAGTGTTCGTGTTCCTTAGATAGCAACAAATAACACTTCCAGTTAAGGGAATCGAAACCCCAGTGACAAGTGCGATTCTTGGCGTGGTGAGTGTGACACACAAATGTTTGGGGTGCAAAAAGACCCCTGCACTCCGAGCATTCGATACAAGGCATATTAGGCGCCAGGTATAAATCGGGCCAGAACACTCCCTGAGTTTTACCGAAGCACTGATGGTACACTTTTATGTGAAACGTGCATTTATCGTCCGCTCTCATGTTGGATTTGGGTGGATTGCTATGTAGAAGAGCGGAACACAGTCTCTCCGCATCAGTTTTAGTGATGAGTCCGCAACTCGGGGCACTAAGGGGTAGAATCCCGGTGACTTTCAATACCTCTAACTGTTCGGGATTGCATCTGGAACAGAATATATGCAATTCGTCGCATACCCCGTTTATCTGGTGCAGGCTGAATTCCCGCAGTACCGTGTTAAGTATTTGAGGTAAGCATAAACGCTTTTCACCTCCGACCTCAAAACACGATATGATCTCGGATTCTAGTCTTGTTTCCGAGCGTTCGCACCGACTTTGATCGGGTGGCGTGAATATGGGAGGTTGCTGAATGGGAAATGGCGGTGGTGCCACGAACGTATCGAAATCGCTGCATTTGTTAGTCGTCGATGCCTTTTTTTCCGAACACGCAGTCTTGGCGGCATTGCCTGATACCATCTTCTCATCCCACATACCCATGAAGCTATTTGGGCCCTGTAGGCTTGTAGTGGCTGCTGCCTGATAGCTTTTCAGCACTTTTTTCAGGTGAGGTGTATATCCTTGAATCTTCTGATCCATATTGACTAGATACGATGGAAAATAAAACACGCAAACACCATACTGGATGCCTTTACGGCTCAACTATCACACGTCTGTCTCTTGTGCTCGCAGGCTGTGACGATGGCTGGCTGGTGCAGACACGTACATCTCCCCTATGCGATCTAACAACCAACCAGATTTTAACTAATCCAATCGAAACCAATATAATATTATGCGGCTCTTAAACGTTATTCCAAACAACCGAGTACATCGTTCGAACATTATCTAAATCGTTTACCTCACAATCGTTACTCGACTCCTTCCCTACACTGCAGTCAACACAACGATACGAAGCGGAATGGCGACAGACGTCTGCTGTTCTGCTAGTTGACGTCACACCCTCGGGCTAATCAGACGATCACGTGACGTAGAGGAAGTACCGCTGCTCGCGCAGCCATCAGCACGGCTGTGTGTCTCTCTCTCTCCTGTTCTCCTGCCTCCGGGTGGTAACTGCCTGGCGCTTCCTGGACGAATGGAAGACTCTGTTTGTCGGCCGATGTCCGACGGCCGGATGAGAAAGGGGAACGAAAAGATCGACGTGTAACGACGGTAACACCAGGCAAAGCGCTGATGGCGGCATTGTCCTCCAAGCTGATTTTACAGCTACCATAACCTCATTTTCCAAAAACTAGGACTTTCACGTGGTCACCAAATGCTTCCAAAACTCGTTATATCTTACCAAAGCACCATTACTGTAACTAGGTCTTCATTTTTATTCCGCCAACGTAATTCGATTGAAGGGGGGGTTTCTCCCGTCGTACGCTTCGCACCCCGCCTGTTGAATTCGTTCGTCTGTTGACGTCACGCAACAGGTGGGGGACGATGATGATGATGACGACGACGACGATGATGACAACCGAGTTAACTATTTTTATTACCATTTTCCCTCTTCCCCCCTCCTTCCTCCAAGAGTAAATCGATGGCAGGGGAGGGGGTGCCACCACGTCTCTAACATTGTCTTTAATACTTTTTAAACGTGAAGATTTTTTGGCTTGGTTGTACAGTACGCTATTTACTTTCTAATTCGAACGTCGACACGTAAGAACCAAAATTAGCTGGAGCGAAATTAGCAAGGAACCCCCCCCACGGGCGCGGTATATAAAAGCGAAAGGATAACAATTGAAAGCACCTAATTATAGACGATCGAGTAACACTCTTCGAGTTTATCGGGGTTCGTGTGTTTAATGTTAAGCTAAAGATCGGTTCGGGAGAAAGGGGAGGGAGATTGTTTTATATCCATTAAACCCCATAATCGATGCGTCGATAGAAATCTCTGCACCTGGTACGTGGTAGGGTATGAAACGAACTTGGTGCAACCGGCCGTCGACATCTCTTTAGGTTAATCACTTTGAAAGAATGCTCAGAGTAAGTGGACTGGTTTCCCTCGTGTGTCTCCTACTGCTCGGTCAGGCAAGATATGGCCTGAATCTAGAAAATCATCTATATGTTGAGTCTCTAACCTGTGATCCAAGGACGAATGGTTCCATTGAGAAGGTAGTCAGACGAGTTATACGTGTCCGAGAGGTATTTTTTTTTCTCTCCCCTTCCTTTTTAATGGGGTGTTGTGTTTTTTTTTTTCGCTCCATACTTAACGAAAATCATCAATTTCTGCTTACATTTAAATTAGATTGTTATCAATTATCGAAATTTGCATACTTTATTATTAAATTTTAGTATAATAAAAAGATCAGCAGAAGTTTATTATCGTTTCGCAATGCTAATTTATATGTCACGGTTCTCTAACGATCGTTTCCGTTTAGATAAATTGTAAATTAAATTCTATGCTGCTGTGGGCTGTTTTTTTCTGTCTTTAAAATATGGCAGGGCACTCCCATTAAATGGTTATCCATTTACATTTGCAGGGATCTTCAATTTAAAGGGGTTTTTTTGGGGGGGAGTAAAATCCAATTTTAGTAAGATTATAATGGATTTCTCCATAACTGGAGTACCCAATTTGTATAAAATGATTCTGAGATGATCCTGATAACTTGAGAATGTAATTAAGGCCCTCCAAATGTGCATATTGAGAGTCTCGATTAAAGCGTAGAATGGCACAAATATAACTGCGAGATTCTCAACGATAAATTGAGTGCCCAATTAAAGATTTAAGAATGATTCGAAATTAGTTAAAGTTCTTTCATTAACAAATAAACAAGGAACATGTGACTTTCATTACATCCTTTCCTGTTACTTCTTCCTGCCAGGAAGAGGTGAGTAGGCTACAAGAAAGAGAAGAAGGTACTCATGACCGGACGAGCAACACGATCGTTCAGTATGCAGTGTTAAGTCCAACTCGTAGCTATTAATAAAAAAAAAGGGGTCCTGAACCGGATTCGATTATGATCCTTACACATTGCTGACGTTATATCCTTACAATATTCTCCTTTTGTAGAAACAAGTAAGTCCGGTATATTGCAATACCGAGTACAAAAAGATGTGTGTGCCCCCGCTTTAAGTCGTTGGTTTCATCAGCTCGAATCGTAATTGGAGGATTTAAATTTTTAATTGGAGGTTTAATTATACAAAAATTAACACCAAAATCTATTAATTAGTTGAAATTTTTCTTTTGTTATTCGAAAAATTTCAAGAAATTCCACGTGTGTAACTTTTTAAAGCCAAAATATGATGGCAGAGATCCAACGGGATGCTCCGAGATTACAAAAACAAGAGTCACCTCTGAGAGTGTTAATTTGGTCGAGAAAGATACGTCATACCTATATAAAATATTGTGACTCTTCAAGCCTTCTTTCCTATCTAAATTGTATAAAATTATACCCCTAATTTAAGTTGTAAGCATGGATTTTATGTGTAATCAATCTAAGCTATAATCCGAGGCTTTAAATGCTTTAATATTAAAAAGCTGTGACATTTAGGGGCCTAATGTGTGTGTGTCGATACGCTGTTTTTAGTCAGGCAATAACTAGGGCATAGATCTTGATACTTTAACGTAAATTATGAGTCCTAAAGTAGAAACTTAAGCGTTGGTTTAGGGCCTCGTATATGCATAAATCGATACTTAGTTACTCTAACGTTATAGAAACTTATATAAAAAGGGCCTCACAACTCCGCACACGGTTAGGGCCTCGCAAACAAAATGAATTATTTAAAATATTTCTTTAATTACCATTGGTTCCTTAAGTTATCTCCGGGCTCGGGGAAATTCCCAGTTTCCCTCTTTCTCTTGACAATCCCGATTATATTGTTTCGAAAAATTCTTGGGGGCCACTTAACCACACGGGGAGCCAAGATCCTGGTCCCTTTCTACTTACCAAAACTGACCACCTGGCCGGCTCCCCGTCGTGTATTAGGGCTTGTCCATAAAGGGTATATAATAAAGCCATGATGGTAGACTAAAATTCTATATAGATTATCATAACCATATATAAAATTCGAATATATAAGCTACCATAAGAACACCAGGAGCTAAAACGATCCATATCACCATAAATTTAATTAACTGTAGCAATTATTTATTAAATAAACGAGAGATTAAACTACTAAGTCACGTCAGTGTACAGATTACCATAACAATAGACTGTATTTAATCGATTTTACCGATTATTTTATGTAAAAAGTGTGGTTTAAAAACCATCTGTATAGAGTCACGTGGCTTTTAAAAACACCACCGAAAGCCACGTGACCTTATACAGATTACACATGTCAAAGTAATCTGTAACCAGCCTTAACAGCTGTACAAAGAGGGTGTGGTAAACGACCTCCTGCAATGCTCCGGCACTCAGACGAGAAATACTGACAGAACGAATACATCAAAATATTATCTCTCTCTCCCCCCACCCCCACGTATCAACTTTCGCGTTATGTAAACCCCGAAATTAAATTTTATTTATTACGTTATAAGCGGAGGGGGGTTGACGGTGTACTGTTTTATGAGGGGAATCGTTTCTGTCATCAGTCATTTATGCGGGATAGTTACGCATGATCTAGTATGGGGTTATGATTTAAACTATTGAATATGTTGGGACGTGGTGATTCCAATTGCCTCGGGCTGTGGTGAGAGGATACGAAAGAGAGAGAGAGAGAGAGGCAATTGGTTTGCACGGTGAGGGTCAATGTCCGTTATGTGACACTGATAAACAGCGAGGAGGAAACCAGAGGAAATTTAAGAAAACACATAGATTAAAAAATAAAAGAGAGAAAAAAAAGGCGATTAGTCGAACATAATTCTTGTATTTCTTCTTCTTTTTGTATTGTTAAAAAAAAAGGTAGTGTTAAGTAAAGTAATACAACTACATAGAATTTACTTTTAATTATAGTACATGCTTCACTATGTACTGTACTTATTTCTGTATTTATGTACTACTTTTAAATGCTGTACTTAGACTTTTGGTCTTCCAAGAGAACTCCAAAGAGTTGAATAGTCACAGGGGTTTTTGGTCTTCCAAGAGAACTCCAGAGTTGAATAGTCACAGGGGTTTTTGGTCTTCAAACTTATTGAAAGTAATTCTAACAAGTAGGGACTTGAAGACCCTAAAACTCTAACTCTAAGGAGTTACAGGAGCTTCAGATCTTCATTCAAGTGATTGGGGATTTCCTACTTTTCTTATAAAGCTGGGTTGAAATGATCCACGCCAAGCTTTTAGCCCGATATTTTTGAAGAGTTTTTGGTGCCATTGCTCCGTTAAATTTTCTAGAAGTTAAGAAAGAGTATTTTACGAAACTCGCTTCGGTTTTGTCGGAAGAAAAACAATTTCTGTGCCTATGCACGAACGAAGATAGCGTGTGAAACTTCCTGTTGTTATCAGCACCAGCAATAAACTGAAATATTAGGCAAAATTCATTAGAATTATAGCCTAACGCGTGATGGGGAGCCTGCCAGGTGGTCAATAGAAGTAACTACATAGGAACCGGAAGTCTTGGCTTCCCAATAGGCTGAGTGACCCACAAGAATTTTCCAAAATATTAAAATCAGGACCGTCGAGAGAGGGGAGCTCAGAATTTCCCGTGGACCTGAGAAAACAAGGGGCTCTTACTAGCCTAATTAATACTATTTTCGCAAACCGAAAGTAAAATGTTTAAGACTGTTAAAAAGAAGATGGCTAAAGGGGCCCATATAGAAGCAAAAGGGCCCTCTTAAACCTTATACAAAGCTTTCCACGGCCTCGAATAAAAAAAAAGTGAAATTCTTACGGGCCAATCTAGAGGAACCAGAACACTGGGGCCTCTTATAGACGCCAAGGACTCTTATTAGTGCTTTAAGTGCAGTAAGAAGGCCTTTTTCCATAGCCGTTGTGTGAAAAATGTTTTCGAATAGTTCTATTTTAAAATGTAGTGGGCTTGCTTCGACCAGTTTGTGTTCAATTAGTTCGATAATCGTGATTGAAAAGCGTGAGATCCACTTCGCCCCTTAGGGAAATTGGGTGTAACTTTAGTTTAGAGGCTTTACATATTTCAAATTATTGAAGGAAACACCTAAAGATTAGTGTCTTGAATAGTTACAAGAGCTTTAGATCTTCCAAGTTAGTGAAAAAAACTAAAGATTAGGATTTTTGAAGGTCCACTTCATCCCTACACTTGGGTTAAATGGATCGTTTGACAATATACTTTAAAATATCAATATCATCACCCCCAATAAACTTAGATGTATGAAAATTAGGACCTTCTAATAACTAATTGTGGTACTTCACAGTACAGTTAACTTAATTCTCTCTGTTATTGTTTTTATCACAAGTGATTTTGCTGACACTAATCCAATTCATCCCTCAGTGGAGCGTTATACTTTCATGCCCAGAGAAATTTTAATTAGGGGCCCCCATGTACAAATGTTGATTTCTTTAGGGGTAAGTTTTTTTGGGGAAATATTTTCTTATAAAAGATTGGTTCGGACCCCCTCCCCTGTTAACAGGTCCCCAGGCAATTGCCCATTTTGCCCATAGGATAACGCGCCACTGCAAGCACCCAAGTGTGTGTTATACTGTATAGAAAATGTTTGGCATATCTTTCAAGAAAATCCTATGAATCTGTGGTGTAACCAAGAGGGGGCCCGAGGTCTCCTTTTACTTTATCTAAAAGTTTACTCTTCATCCACAGCGCTTGTGGCTACAAATTCAGTGATGTAGGGGTGAATATACGTTTGCACGTTCTAATAGGCCCTCTAATTTCGGTTCTAATTAGGCCTCTGTCATTAATTCTGTGGATTTTTATTAAAATTGCTTCTTCACTAGAGTATGGACTAACTAAACGTACAATATTTCTTTGGATCTCTTTCAATTCGTGGATCCTTCAGAGCATTTCTTTGGAGTATCTCTCTGAAAAATCTTCAAGTGAACGATGTATCTACGTAGGATCCATTGCTCTGGATGATGCTCTACAGCGATTAAGCATTGATGCATAGCAGGAGTGAGTCCTTTATAACCATTGAGAATTGTAAGAGATATATCACTGCCTACGCATCGTTGCTTCATCGATTTGAAGATCCTGCAAAGCACTGATGCATCCATATAGCGATCCATTACTGTGGAAGATTTTCCCGAGCGAGGAAGCAATGATGCATGGTAGGGATATGTAACAGATTTATTCGTGCCATGAGTTGTTCTTTGGCATAAATTCTATGCAGTAAGGAGACATGCAATATTTTCAAAAAATTGCTGTGAGAAGCCTTAGGATCGAGGACCCGAGGACCCCTTTTTATACTGTAAAGCTTTATCACACGATACAGGTATTGTACAGCTAAATTATAGGTTTGTAATTAATGAATTAGTAGGATTAATAGGTTAAATGAGGGCATTCAGGGAGATGTATACCTTCATGGTTTAATTATGGATTCGCAGAAGCTATGCTACAGATTAGGGCCTCAGACTTTTAAATGCTTGAAATGAATAAAAGTTTAAAAACCGACTATGACAAGGCCCGTTAGAACTTCATAGAGCCCGGGAAAGTTTAAATTAGGGGGCCCCACGTGCAGACATTGGGTAATTTTTTTAGAAAATAAAATAAAGAGACGTTGTGTAAGTTTATATGAATAGTAACTGGAGAAACTTTAATTATGCTTTAAAAAAACACAAGAAAATATCAAATTTCAGAAAAACTCTTTCAAAAAAACAAAATTTCTGTTTAAAACTCTATAAAAAATAAAAAATGTAGTCTACCTAAAACATAGAACCTACGATAGAGGACAACTTCTAACAACAATAAATAACATTTAAATACTGTATAGGCCATTTTTCAGAAAATTATTTTATTTATTTATTTATTTATTAACTAAAATGCATACGAAATAACCTCCGAACAACGGCCATTTTAATGGTCGTTGTTCAAAGGTTTCGGTAAAATTGTAAAAAAAAAAATACTGGAAATACAGTATTTAATAATTAAACTTCATTTGACACTGATTTTCACTTAATTTTAAACCAATTTTAATCCAATTTTACGTTTAAAATCCAGTTTTAATTCAAATTTTTCCTTTTAAAATCCAAATTTAATCCAATTTTCTGTTTTAAAACCCAATTTTAATCCAAATTTCCACTTTAAAAATCCAGTTTTAATCCAAATTTTCACTTTAAAAATCCAATTTTAATCCAAATTCCCACTTTAAAAATCCAATTTTAATCCAAATTCCCACTTTAAAAATCCAATTTTAATCCAAATTTCCACTTTAAAAATCCAATTTTAATCCAAATTTCCACTTTAAAAATCCAATTTTAATCCAAATTTCCACTTTAAAAATCCAATTTTAATCCAAATTTCCACTTTAAAAACCCAATTTTAATCCAATTTTACTTTTTAAAATCCAAAGAATTTTTGCGTTTTCTTCTAAAAACACAAAATTTTTTGGATTTTTTTATTTTAGAACATTTAAACAAGAAACTCCTCCAGTACTAATTTAGGCATTTCTTAATTCTTTGAGGTAAAAAAAAAAGAAAAAACAAGAGAAAAGTACAATTCATAATGTAACATCAAGCCCAAAATAAAAAATAAAAAAAAATCAATCACAAACCATTCCTCGCGACAGACGTAAAGAACACCATTACTTTACGAACACGAGAAAAAAAAAATCGAGAGTTAATATATGCACCATTGATTTAGTAGGTTGTTCCTAAAGTAAATCAAAATATATGAAATTTTTTTTTATTTTTGGTAGTTTAATAACGCGTAAACACACAAAAGCTACCACCCCCGCTTGGCATGAAAACTGGAATGAGCCCACCCCACTTACTTGGATTATTGAAATGCTCTTTCAAGGTTGTTGCCCTTATTGTTACAAATAGCAAAGTTTTAGCGCCCAATAAACCGGAAGTCTCTAGTTGAAATGCGATAAAAATTCATCCCTCGATAGTCGGAATGTCTATACGAAACAATACTTTCTGAATTGATAATTGTATATAAGGGGGAGGGGAGGGAGAGGTGTTGAGAAGACGTTGGTTTGTGTCTTTTTATCTCTGGTCTTAGAAAACAAAAGGCGTAACTGACACTTGCAAAGAAGGGAACGTCTGTCTGTTCGCACCTGCACGAAAGTGTGGCGCCGTTTTCGACCTTGGACCGGACAGTCAAAGGGCAAAAAGCTTCAAATGGTGAATGGTTACAGGCTCGTGAACTTTAGCAGATGTTTCCTTTTTGTTCAAGGGGGTGGGGGTCGTCGGATCTCTAAACTTTGATGCCCAAACGAATTGGAATTTCGCCATTTTCGTCACGTTTTGCGTTGCCATTTTCGTGTTTTTTTTTCTCTTTTCTTTTCGTAATTCGAGGATTTACGAGCCATTCAAAAAAAAAAAAAAAAATTGATTAAATGTTGTTTTCGTTCAGATGAATCCAAACTCCAACGCGCGCTCCGTTTATTGATCGCGGTTCGATAAATGGAGGAAGGGTTAAAGTTCATCAGAGAACAATCTTATTATGTAAAAGAATACCAAGAAACTTTCATTAAATGGTAATTTATATACAAGCAATGAGTTTAGACGTTAAAAATATTCAGTTTATGGCTTACGAAGCCATTTTAAACCATAAAAAAAAAAAATGAATTTTAAAACCGTGGCGACGATTGCTCGGAGGAAAGGTCTTTCAGTATTTTTCTATAAATTTATCGAATTTTAAGTGTATTTTCCTCGTAAATATCTGTATCTATGAGTAAACCAGGAATTGCTATTAGAAAATAAATCACAGCCTTGATAATATAGTAATAAATAAAAGACTTATCGACACTGGTAGCGGAAAAAGTAAGCACAAAGGAAGAAAGGAAGATGACTAAATTTTTATTATCAGTATTATTTAACAATTAAAACATACACAACTAGAATAGTAGAAGGGAAAGTTTCCTGTTCTCATCATGGTATCATTCAAAAAGACGGCGGGAGGGCCCCCGTACTGTAAGGGCACTCCCTACTCTACGGGGGCTTCAAAGACCGAATACTGATCAGATACTTTTATTCTCGTGAGTCTCTTTTAGTATATGCCCTTCTGAATTTTATATATTATACAATTATAGATCAGTGGGAACCTTACGACCTCAGTATTATGTTCCTTATAATCTTTATATGACCTTAACCATGATTAATTCAATATTGAGCAGATGTTTAGTGGAATTTACAATGAATTTAGCCTGTACTTTTTGAATTGGGGGTTTGGAATTTATTGAAAATTATTTATTTATAGTATAAAAAACATCGAGTTATTTAATGTTTTATTTAATAAAATAGTAATTGGTTCTTACCCCCTATAAATTAATGTTATTAATAAAGAAATATTCCACGTATTTCCTTTGTTTAAAGAAAAATGGTAAAAGGGGCCTGCTAATGGAATCCCCTCTACTCGGGACCCCTTAGAAGCTTGATGGCGTCATGTTTAGATGTTCAATTAAAGAAAGCTGGAAAGAATTCGCTTTACAACTGATACAAATTTTCTAATTTGCATTATAAAATGCTCTATTTTGACCATTTCTGTATGAAATTATACAACTAAAGTCACATTTCTAGGGACGTAATGTTAAAACTTAAAGTAGGGGCTCCTTAATTTGTAATTTACGGGGCCCCAAACTGCATTAATTCGCTTGTGAATCCCTCAATACAACAGGAATACTCGTTATAGTCTGATTTATCAGTGATGATTTCCCACCTGAACGGCCACGTGGCTTGTTCTGTGTTTTATTCACGCGTTTAACACTTAAAATAGGGTCCAATTTCCCACAATAAGTCCTCCAAGGAAGCAGATTGCCCCGCGTGTTGCTTGCCTAATCCCATCACTCCACTCCGCATCACTGGTGATCAGCTTTATCCATGGTGAAAATTGGATGAGGGAAGATGCCTTGGCTTTCATGCCAATCCAGGAGATTGCAAGAATCTATGACATTCATTAATTTATTCAAGATTTAAAAATAAATTATTGGCTATCAGGTGTGTTTCACACGCAAGAGAACGTACACACGCTCGCGCGATACGCATGCAAACACATTAAAAATAAACCAATCAGAGATAAGATTTTTAAAAAAAAAGAAGCAAAAAAACCATTCCTGCAGAGACCCGAACAGCTGAAAATCTTGTGAATAAATCAATTAAAGGAGTGGAGTGATGGGGATTTGTATAAGCATCACAACACTCGGGCGATCTGCCAAAGGAGTGCCTCCAGGGAGGACTTTCTATAAGAAACTAGCCCCTGTTTAGGCGTTATAGACGTGAATAAAATTAGGAAAAGTCCACGTGACTACCCATCGAAGTCAATTAAAAGATATAAACCACGCGATATGAGTTACAGGCCCACATTTCTACAATTTAACACATCTAAATCTTATCAAAAACGATACATATGGCATAATAGAACTATTAGAATGGCCCGATTTGCGCTGAGCTGCATCTTAGAGACTCGTATTATGCAAATCCCATAGAACATGCTTTCCCTAGAGCACACTGCACAGGTTCTATGGGACGTGCGTGCGTAGGCTGAAGGGATCTTCAGCCTATGCCAAGAAAACTCCAGGAGATTCTAGATGACCTTATTCAAGAATGAACATTGCTCCCGATAGATCTGATAGGATTATGTTTCCTTGAGGCCCTAGCGCAATTTTCTTTCTGCTATGTAATTTCTGAGGCCCCTCGAAACGAAGAAGCCCTAGGCGCGCGCGTATTGAACCTATTGGGTAACCAAGAGTTGTCAATGAGTCTACAGGGCTCTATGAATGTGAGACTGAATTAAATAAGAGGCATAGATTCATATTTCCTATGAATGTAAAGTCATAAATTTAAATATGAGGCTCTATAAATGTGGCATTGTTAGGGCTTATGGCCCTAAGCAATAACATAATAGTTCCTTCCCTACCACCAAATAACAATTTACGTGTGAAAATTCGATGCATTAAGCTATAGTATCTTAACGCGAGGCCCTAGGTTGTAATATAAAAGGCCTTCCCCACCACCAAATACAATAATAACAACCCGAGTAACAATGCAAGGTCCTCCTTAGCTATAGATTCATACCGCGAGGGCCCGAGTCGTAAGCTAACAGGCCCTTCCCCACCACTAAATAATAACTTACACGTTAAAATGTGAGATAGTTTCTTAACGCGAGGCCCTAAGCTGTAATATAACAGCTTAGGGCCTCGCAAATAACAATTTACATGTAAAAAAGCGCTGCTGTTAGCGCGAGGCCCTAAGCTTACACTCAAATTGGGCCATAAAAATTCTAAATTAATAAATAAGAGGCCCTACGAACGTGCGATTGTAAATTAACGAATTGAACAGGCTTTAATGCAGTTTAATTCTATAAAGTTAAGAACGTAATTAACTTGAAAAACTCAATTAAAAGTATGACATAGATTTATTGGGTGAAACACAATTAAGTATTGTCACGTTTGAAATTTAATAGTTAAACTATTATTTACATTTAATTTTGTTATATAACATTTGTTGAAGGGTTTTAATGTTACACAATTAATTATTTAAAGGTTTTTAATTAATTTTTAAGATAATTTTGTATAAAATCAAGGCCAACTCTAAACGGCGGCCATTTTTATATACAGAAATATCTTGTCTGTCTCAAACGCTATAAAATTTCACATAGGCTACGGCCTTGCACATTCGAGAATAGTAGAGAGCGAGAAGTTGATAGCGAGAAATGGAATCTCTCGCTGGCGAGATAGAAAATCTCGTTCTCGCAGATATCTGGCAGCGATTTTTAACGCATTTAAAAGTTCACGTTTTATACTCGCTTGAGCGTGTTTTATACTTCATTGAGCTCGCTTGAGAATTAGCTCCTTAGCGAGAAATGCTTTTTAATCTGACTCCCTCACATTCGCTTTCTCGCATCTGATTTTTCGGCGTTTCTCGCTCTCGCTAGCATTGTTGTTTAGTAGCGTGAATTTTTCTGTTTCGTAAAGAAAGAAAATAAAACGTCGAACAAAAGGAAATAATTTACGCTACCGCATGATATCGTTAGAGAGAGCGAGAAACGCCGGTGAAAAAAAAATCTATTAATATATTTTAAACGCAGGTGCGAATGCGATGGCGACAGATTACGGCGTTTCTCGCTTTCTCACTAATGTTCAAGCAAATGTTAAGGGTGCGACTATGCAGTCGGAAATTTAGTAGCGAGCGATATAGTTCTCGCAAAGAAAAACATTCACAAGCGAGAAGCGAGAAATCTCGCTGGCGTGAGCGAATTTCTAGTTCTTGCACATATCTGACAGGGTTTGATATTTATCGGGTCTTGCCACATATTCTCGCGTTTGCATAGTCGCACCCTTAAGCGAGAAGAATCAACCGCGATAAAAATCAAACAGTATGAGTGCAACTATGCAGACGCGAATTTAGAGCGAGCGAGAGATTGCGAGCGATTTAGTTTTCGCAAAGGAAAACCATGCACAAACGCGAAGCGAGAAATAACTCTGGCGAGAGCGAATTTCTGGTTCTCGCACATATCTGACAGGGTTTAATGTTTATCGCGTCTCGCCTCTTTTCGCCAGATATTCTCGCTATATAGTCTATATAGTCTATATTCGGCTATATAGTCGCACTCATAGGGTGCGACTATGCAGACGCGAGAGAGCGAATTTTTCGAGCGAGCGAGAATATCTGGCGAAAAGAGGAGAGACGCGATAAACATTAAACCCTGTCAGATATGTGCGAGAACCAGAAATTCGCTCTTGCCAGCGATATTTCTCGCTTTTCGCTTGTGCATGTTTTTCTTTGCGAGAACTATATCGCTCGCTACTAAATTCGCGTCTGATAGTCGCACCCTATCAGATATCTGCGAGCGAGAGAGAGATTGAATATAATCGTTTTCGTCAAAGCGACGTCGTCGCTACAAACTCTTCTCGCTCGCTACCATTCTCGCCGTATCCTCAAGAATGGACGCGAGAAATCGAATCCCGAGCGACGTGAAAGCTTCGCGGGCTCGTAAGAAAGAAAATTAATCAACATAAATCACATTTAAAGTGAATTATTACATAGAATATGCTCCATCAAGGACGAAAAAAAAAATTAGATAAGACTTTCGAAGGATAAACCTTATCGCAGTTTCTATTTGTGGCTAACGATAAGAAATGCACAACATTGTCTCGACCTTACGATTTCGTGTTTTTATTTCCTTAAAAGCGAAAAAAATACGTAATTTTTAACGTTAAATTTTAAAAAAAATAATAATAATTCGTGGAAATTAAGTGTTTATTGATTTATTATTCATTTTATAAGAAATCAAACGCGAAATTCTGCTGCTGCTGCTGCTGCTGCTGCAAATGGGTTAGACTAGTTTTTTAGGGCTTAAATGGCACTTAAAATTGTTAGCCAAATATAATAATAATAAACTGAGATTTAATTTTAATTAATCATTAGGGTTTTAATTAAGTTTGGATTAATTAAGATTGGATCTCATTTGCATACTGCTCTTATGGATGATGATGATGATGTTCTCCTCATTGTAAGAGATTATTTATACATTATTAAAGAGAATATTTACGTTAAAAAACTTTATAAATATTTTCTTAGAATAATCTTCAATTATTCGAGTTGCCGAGTGGAAAACCAAATGGGCACTAATAATTGTTAACGGGTTCGCACCTGAGCAATGGGTGCCACGTTGTGTTTTTCCGGATTTATTTCACCTAAATAGGGTTCCTCTATGGGGAAACTATATTAAGGGTCAGTATCCACGAGGCAATCCCGTTTGCAGATCGCCCAAATGTTGCATTGCCTTATAATCAATTCAAATTTTTAAAACTTTATCCACCCCGTGAGCACGAAATGACCTTTTCTCGGGCCCATCGTGGGTTCTGCAAAGACCCATAAGAGTGAGGGATGGATCTCGATTACACATAAAAAATTTAATCCGAGAAGAACCATAGAATTTAACGTCATAAACACCTTAAAATTTGCAAAAGGATCGAAGGAGATTTTGAGTGCTTTTTTTTTTAAGTTTTTTCCTCCTTTCTTCATCTTTCTTGGGAGTTTATAATGCATCTGTAAAGGGGGAAGTCCTGCTGCAGAAGGACGTATGACGTGTAAACGCGTAAACTTTCCAGTACAAATCCATTGCATTGACATAATTAGGAGACTAATTACGTTCTTAGTCAGTTGATTAGGCATTCAACTAAGAATATCTTCGTTAAGTTAGTGCTTTAATTATCTAACTGAAATTACACGAACCTGACCTTTGACCAATGACCTTTTTGATTAGTTTAGTTACAGTTTATGAAAAAAATATTTTAATCCTTGCAGCATTTTTTTTTAAATTAAATGTTTTAGTTTTTTAACTTTAAAATACGAATAATTCTATGTTTTAAATGCATATAATAATAATAATTTTTATATGTGAAGGGGTGGGAGTGGATAAAATGTAAAGGTTTGGTTTGATGGGGTAAGGCAACACGACACTGCCTTGGGGATCCCTCTTAAGAGGACATTCTATGAGAAACTGAGCCCTACTTAGGGTAGAAAGGTAAAGCTTTCCACTGAAAAAGCCCAGTGGGATGCGAACCTGCGACCCCGTGTTCAGTGTTGGGCGATAGATACAGACATTCTGACTTCTATAACTCAATATAAGGCCTTAATTTTTAAATTTATTATAGGGGTATGAATATAGCAACGTATAAAATGTATAAATTATACATGGAATATTGGAAAGTTGAGGTTTCTACTTAAGAATAAATAAATTTCCAATCAGTGGACGAGTGGATAAAACCACCAAACGTGGTCGTGGGTTCGCGTGGAATTTTTCGTGTTTTCACGTGTCTGACACTTAAAATAGAGGAATTTCTCATAGAAAATCCTCCAGAGTGGCATTCCTCCTTGGAGGAGGGCCTTATCTCATTAACGCTATTCACCCTTATAAAATCTAAAGATAATTCAGTGTAATCTAAGGTACCCATTCCTTGGCATACAGAACTGCAGAGATTCAGTGATTCAAGGATGTTTGGCTCTTCGTGGTTCTTGAACTTGTATATTGCAGGTATCCACAGAGAGATTCAAGAATACAGTAAAACCTGTTGAAAACGGAACAATAATAAAATAGAAACCTGTCTAAACGAAGAAAATTCTTCAAACGCAAAGATTTTCTGTGTTAAAACCTGTTCAAGACGGAAAAAAACTATACTGTACCGTGCACACAGGTTATATATTGTATACATCACAGTCGAACCTCCAATTACGGCCAACTGTACACAGATTTTTCTCAGTAAAAAAAAGAAAATAACATCCAAACAATGGCATCTCCGAACAAACATCCCAGTCGATGGCCGCCATTGAGAGGTTTTTGACTGTATTTTAAATAAGTTACGTCTTTTTCTAAAGGATATTTTTATCCTTTACGTTCACACGCATCGATATTATTGATTTTAATGTTACTATCATTGCCCGAAGAAGGGGAAAACCACGGGAAATAAAAAATAGTAAATGGTGTCACTAACTTTTTGATGGATTTCTTTGAAAATAAAGATAGAAACTCATTAATTTCCAAAATGATTCTTCTTCTTAATGGATGTAAAAGCCTCTTACTAAAGTTTTTACTCCTTTAATCTTGCAGGTATTAAGAGGGCCTTTTTAATCATACCCATAGTGCATTCGGCCAGGCCCCCTAATGTGGGAGGCCCGACATAACCACGGTTGCTCTCCCTGGTTCTATCAGAGCGTTAGGTTTATGGTACAGTACGTAACTATCTGGCCGTCTGGTTGTCTGTATGTACAGTACATTAATGTTGAATTATACATTAATTCAAAATTAATGGATTTGTGATGAATGTTCGCACGAAGACCATTTTGCTTAATTTAATATTAAATTTTATAAGGCTTATTAAACAATAATATTCCTTAATTTATATAATTTATAGTAAGTTATTATCTTAAAATATGCATTATGTAATTTGTATTTTCGTATTCTCTTCTTAATTGATAATTTCTTAGTGATTTTTTTTAGAAGAAATCATTTTAAAATGTTTGCTCGAATTCTACTGTCTTTTAGAGTTGATTTGTAGTTTTTGAAATATTATTAATTTCTTAATAATATTTTGCAATAAAAAATCGTACAGGGGAATGTGATTTTTTTCTAGTAATTCAGCAAGTTTTTTTTTTTAAAAACCTCAACGAGGAATGGTGATTAATTAAAGAACTAAATAAGAAATGATAAAGGCCCAGTGTAAAGGTAGAAAGGGCAAGAGGAAAGATCCAATACAAGGCTAGAAAAAGAAGAAAAAAGGCCTAATGCAAAGCAAGAAAGGGGAAGGGAAAAAGCCTAGTGAAAAGTGAGCTTATTTTTAAGCGGGTTTTAACCTTTATCCACTAGAGAGGGCAAGGGAAAAACACACAGTGGAAAGCTAGAAAAAGAAGGGGCAAAAGGCTCAATACAGAACTAGAAAGGGCAAGGGGAAAACACACAGTGGAAAGCTAGAAAAAGAAGGGAGAAAAGGCCCCAATACAAAACTAGAAAGAGAAAGGGGGTTCCTCTATGGGGAAACTATATTAAGGGTCAGTTTCCACGAGGCAACCCCGTTTGCAGATCGCCCAAATGTTGCATTGCCTTACAATCAATTCAAATTTTTAAAACTTTATCCACCCCGTGAGCACGAAATGACCTTTTCTCGGGCCCATCGTGGGTTCTGCAAAGACCCATAAGAGTGAGGGATGGATCTCGATTACACATAAAAAATTTAATCCGAGAAGAACCATAGAATTTAACGTCATAAACACCTTAAAAGTTGCAAAAGGATCGAAGGAGATTTTGAGTGCTTTCTTTTTTAAGTTTTTTCCTCCTTTCTTCATCTTTCTTGGGAGTTTATAATGCATCTGTAAAGGGGGAAGTCCTGCTGCAGAAGGACGTATGACGTGTAAACGCGTAAACTTTCCAGTACAAATCCATTGCATTGACATAATTAGGAGACTAATTACGTTCTTAGTCAGTTGATTAGGCATTCAACTAAGAATATCTTCGTTAAGTTAGTGCTTTAATTATCTAACTGAAATTACACGAACCTGACCTTTGACCAATGACCTTTTTGATTAGTTTAGTTACAGTTTATGAAAAAAATATTTTAATCCTTGCAGCATTTTTTTTTAAATTAAATGTTTTAGTTTTTTAACTTTAAAATACGAATAATTCTATGTTTTAAATGCATATAATAATAATAATTTTTATATGTGAAGGGGTGGGAGTGGATAAAATGTAAAGGTTTGGTTTGATGGGGTAAGGCAACACGACACTGCCTTGGGGATCCCTCTTAAGAGGACATTCTATGAGAAACTGAGCCCTACTTAGGGTAGAAAGGTAAAGCTTTCCACTGAAAAAGCCCAGTGGGATGCGAACCTGCGACCCCGTGTTCAGTGTTGGGCGATAGATACANAATACAAAGCTAGAAAGGGAAGAGGATAAGAGGCCCAGTGCAAAAATAGATAGAAGAAAAAAAAAAGTTCAGTTCAAAATAAAGAAAGAAGAGAAATGTAATATAACATTAAACGAGGAATGAAGTGAACCAATATATAAACTAGAGAAAAAAAAACGATAACATTAAAGAAAAGAATATACAAAGAAAAACCCCCGATAATTACAACAACCAAGATAAAATCTATTTAAAATATAAAATATTTTAACTCTAAAAAAATCTTCGTATCCTCTTTCACCAACAAACACAAACACAAATTGACCTTTAAGTCTAGAAAAGACGTTCAAGTCAATTAATTAAAGATATTTTTAAACAGAAAGTAAATCAATAAATGCAATTATTTATATAATTTTACCGTAAAATATATCATTAGAAACGAATTGAATAAAAAAAGAAAGAAATGACAAGAGTTCGTTTGTCATTCTCCTCTTACGTCTTTAGGATCACAGCTTGAGGGTAAAACCTCTTTGATCGTCAATTTTCCTTTACTAGGACAGAAAAATAAATAAATCTATTTCACAAAATGACAGTAAAGTCTTGGTTTAACTTATTGATGTAAGACAATATCTCTCCAGTTAAGAGTTAAGAGAGAATTCCAAGAAGATTTGTAGTCTAGAAGCAGAGGAAGATGGAGAAAACCGTGCCATCATTTTACAAATTGGCACTTAATCCTTCACTAAATTTACGATAATTTAAGTACAGGAAGAAGATAAAACTATCCTATAGCGTATTGTTTATGAATATTTTCATAAATTTTTTTATTGTTTTTCTTCCAGGAAGTGAATGAGGCCCGAGTTCCCCTCATCCATAGTTTTTAATCAAGGATTAAAGGTTGTCGGGAGATGATTATCGAGCTTATTTTTAAGCGGGTTTTAACCTTTATCCTTTATCCTTTGTTTTTTTTATTTTAAGTAAGAAAAGTGGGTTTTATTATAAGCGATAAACCCGTAAATTTACTTAAAATAACTGTTTTCTTTGTAAGGATCTTGGATGGGTGCCATAGATATACGATTGGAGATCTTTGATAAAGATCTTGTTGATTCTTGATGAAGAATTCGTTAAAAGTTACGTAATTTTTTTTTAAATTTCCTAGCAAAATAATTCGGAAATATTCCGTATTTAGATAAATTTATCGTTAATCAAACGTCCTTTGTTGAAAGGGGGTCAAACAAACAATCTCTATCGCTTGTCTGCTGACGACGAAGGAGAAAGTTTAGATAATGCTGTTTCATGTGACGATCTGATAACGTAACAAAAACCGGTTAAGACCGGTTAAATTGTTATCATATTCCGCAACCGATTGTTTATCGAATGATGTATTTTGTTACAATATTGTAGAAAAACTCCACGTGTTCTGGAGCTTGGATTCGATCCCGGTAAAACTCCTGGTCTTCATCAGCTCAAAACTCGAAAAAAATGACCTTTTTGCTGATACAGTTGAACCTGTTCAAGATGGAACCTCACTAAAACGGAAATTAGCGATTTTCTGTGTGTTTTTTTTATTAAAAAACATCATCGCAATCGAGTTCTGCACCAGAAACTGATAGATTCGCTTGATGCAATATGAGGGATTTCATAATTTAACACTTCGTTATGTCATCTACAGATGTTTACAAATGTTATTTCTCATGCTGATAGGCTGAGACTATCGCGTATTAATTTCACTAAGTGTTAAGTCCATTCTGTGTGAATTTTTGTGCCATTTAATAGCATTTAAAAGTACTTTGATCTGAGAAATTTTCATTTTACTATGAAAATATACTTCCCACTTGGTTACAATAAGGAAATTTCTTCACTGTCTATAACATAAGAGTTTAAGAGACAAATGGAAGCTTTCTATGAGAAACTTGTCCCCTATTTAGGTGCTAAATTAGATACGAAAACCCGCGACTAGTGTTCAATTTTGTTTGTTTCGTGGCCCTCGAAAAAGCTAACAATATTTTTGAGTCTGTAAACTCGAAAGGACACGTAAAATTTGAATATTTTACCGAATTATACGAACTTTACCCCTCACCCCTTATATGTACTGTAAAGTTAGGTGATTCACGCTATTCTCCTGTACTGCGTACAAGAATAACCCCAAATTTCTTTAGAATTTAGAGCTAATTTTATGTCTAATCGCAACATTTAGTAACTTTGTAATTAATAGTAAAGTAAATTACACATAGAAACTATCTGTAACGGGATGTGGGGGGGGAGAAGAAGAAAGTTACGTAACTTAAACTCGTAACTCGATCCGTACATTGTGATTCTTTCTTTGTTCGAGTAATGAAGCAAGTTTTAACAAAGTTTTTCTTATTAAATTATATAATTTTTTACAATTAAATTCCCTCGAAATGATTCTATTTAACGTCTTCTTTTTTTAAATTCCTTCCCCTTTATAGTGTTTGCAGTTGTCGATCGAATTGTATTTCCTTTCAGGTAACAGTACAGACCTATTCCTGTACTCGCGCTAGACAGCGTGCCACCAATGTCATCTAAATGCGGGAGTATCTATTTTAGAAATTCGTAACACAGGTGCAGAGCACATGTAAAGCTTAAAACGAGGTATGACATAATGTCTAGACGGGCAACAATTCAAAGAACATTATATCAGAGCCGCAGTGCGTTGTCAGTTTTGAAGCGATGAAGTGACATTTGAGTAAAATTCTCGTGCTTATTATTTAATTATTTTAATCTATATTGTATTCTACAGGGGTGGAGACGAGTGAGAGGCCTCCCCCGGCCGGAATCTGTGTAAATAAGGATCAATTCTATACTAAATATATCGCTCACGAGTCCCATCAGACGAAGGAATAGACGGGGTCCTCAACTACCAGTGTTCAGTGGTGTTAACCACTGGGTGTTGCCCACGCGGAGTTTTCCGAGTTTTCTTCTCTTGTTTAACATCGAAATAGGTGCCACTTTCAAATTGAAAGTCATCTAGGTGGTTCCTCCTTTGGCAGGTCGCCCATGTTGTCTTGATTTTCCCATAAATCCTACAATCCTTCCTACAGTTTAACGTAGATAATTGTTTAGAATAATTATTTAATAAATTATGGAAATTTAGTGATTCATCCAGCTAAGTGCAGCCATTGCAGTGCACTAGGACCTATACCTTTGGGGAAACTCAGTATTGATTAGTAAGCTTAGGAGTGCCATAACTTCTTGCACGCGGGGTGGAGATAAAGCTAAAGCTGCTACTAGTTAAAATAGTTTTTGGTTTCTAATAATATACATCATCATTGGTATATGAGAATGAGTAAAATTAAATTCACACAACACAATGACGTGCCATTAATGTGTCATTTTGTAATACATTACAAGTGATAATTGAGTAGAGTCTGACGTTTCTTGCATCATTCATTATTTACTAGGCAATTTTTATGTAACAAGATATATTACTTTACTGTATTTTTGGTTGTAAATAAATATGTCTTTAATAGTTTAAATAATAATTGACAATCTGCCAAGGGGTAATGCTCCCAGGTAAATCTTCTATTTGGGTGTTAGACATAAAATTTTCTTTAGCTCAACTTACAGGCATTAAAAACAAAACGAATGTAGTCCTTATATTAAGAACACAGCAATGGCTACTCTATTATGACCCACCACCGAGTCAAAATAATATCTTAACAAGAATCCATTTTGAAAAACTGAAGCACCGATCCTCCAATCAGGCTTTTGATTTGCCCACGAGTTAAACAAATTTCAGCTTAGGGCCTCACAGTTTTACGTGTATCATTATTTGGTGAAGTATAAGGGCCCGTTATATTTTATAGCTTAAGGCAGGAGTGGGAAATCTTTACTCATTTGACAGCCCTTTCTCTAAGAAAATTACACAGTCGACCCCCCCTACAACACTGTTGATTTTTCCGTTTTATATGAATTCTATGTTGTACGAGTCACTTAGATTTTACAAATACGTGTGCCGGGCTGTGAACGGTTCACGTATTTGTAAAATCTAAGTGACTCGTACAACATGGAATTCATATAGAACGGAATTATCAACAGTGTTATAGGGGGGTCGACTGTATCTCTTAGAGGAATCGCCATATTGCCAAAATTAGTTCACATATGTTAATCAATGTCATTATGAAAACTTGTTTAATTAAGAAGAAGGCCACAGAAGGCCTCAGGTTTCCTGCAACCTTGCTTTTAGGGCCACAACAAGTCTAAGTCTAACTTTCCTCGGATGATAAATTGAAGTGCCCTTTGTGATACAAATACGAAGCCAAACTTAATATAAAATTACTTAAAAGATATTTAATTTATTTTTAAATATATTATTTAGTTCTTGCGAACTTTCTTAAAGCAGAATTGCAACATTTTCACGTTTACAATAAGTCATATCACGTTGCATTCAGAAATATGAGAAATTTGCAATATGATCGTATGCATTAGATATTCGTTTTCATCATTCAGAATATTACTAACGTCGATTTATTTTTAATTATGATTATTATGCAAATGTACTGTCGAATGGGCCAGTAACTGCCACCAATTATCTAATATATAGGCCTATATGTGTATAGGTTAAATAATACACTTAAGTAGTATTATAAACACGTGCAATTTATTAATTGTTCGTTTGTTTACACGTGGGCGAGGAGGACCTCACGGGAAACCTAAAATGGGAGCTAAAATGGAGTATTTGGGGCATAGAAGACTAGTTTGTAGCGGTATTAGGGGCATAGAAGACTAGTTTGTGGCGCTAAAACGGAGTACAGTTGTCCCTTGATAATCCGACAGGTATGGGACCAAAGGTGTGTCAGATTACCAAAATTGTCCGGATTACCGAAAATAATTACATATTTTGCATTGTTTTGCTAGCAGTAACAATATTCTCTACTCCAACTGTTCGAACAAAACTGCTTACATAAAACACACGAAATGTGTGTCATCGTGTAAAAATTGGATGGGGAGATTCACATCGCGACATGCTTCTGTGCAAGCAGACACGTAACGGGGACGGGTACCTTGACGGGAGGTACGTCGGACTACTGAGCATGTCGGATTAAAAAACGTCGGACTATAGAGGGACAACTGTATTAGGGCACAGAAGACTGTAACAATAAAGAAGAATATTAGCACATAAGACTAATTAAGTACTAAAGCAGAATATTGAAGGAATTTATATCACTAAATAAAAAAGGAAATTTATTATATAGGCCTTATATATTTTCATTTCACGACTGCACAATTTTAAATTAATTAAATAAATGATCTTAACGATTGCAAGAATATCATTAATTTTTAGAGTGAGAATGAAACATCAAAAGTTATTTGTAACGTTTCACTCTCTCCCCTTTCCCTTCTCGATATCATACTGAAACCTGACCACTTGTGTTTTTGTTTGATAATAAAACATAATGGATCGACGTTGATATTTAATACTGTATAAAGGAAACTTAAATTAGTAAACTAAAACAGTACATAAAAAAAAACAAAAACAAAGAAAGCAATTTGGAGTTTATGTGCAGGTAAACAAAGGATAAAAGACGTCATTGTGATTGGGTAATTCTGATTTTATAATTCTATAAATAAATAGAAAAATGTGTTATCTTTGAATTAATGATAAATAACAGATGAATTAATTAATTTTTATTTTAAAATAACAGAAGGAAGAAGTCAAAAAGGTCATGACACAAGCGAGATTGCTGTAGGAAGGGCAATATCTTCGGACTAACTCAGAAAAAAATAAATGAATAAAGGGTCATTCAGGTGTGTTACATTAGATGAAGCTGCTAAAAATTTGGGTGGGCCATAATTTTGTTTGAAGGGTGGACAAATGAAACTTTCTGGTGGGTAAGGAATGACACAAGTTACTTTGAAAAAAAAAAAAACACAATTAGGGGTGCTAACTTTACAGATCTTTTAATTCTTTATTGAAAGATCACAAATTATGCAAGAGGCAAATTTGTGGCACTAGATAGGAATGTCAAAGCCGCAGGAGGTATATTTGAAGTACTTTTCAACTGCTCTTTGCCATTCTTTTCTACAATGTCAAGGCGCAATACGCACATTTGTGGCACTGGAGAAGAATGCCAAAGGAGCAATATGCACATTTGTGACACTGGAGAAGAATGCCAAAGGTGCAGGAGGCATATTTGAGATACTAGAGAAGAATGCCAATGGCGCAATATGCACATTTGTGGCACTGGAGAAGAATGCCAAAGGAGCAATATGCACATTTGTGGCACTGGAGAAGAATGCCAAAGGAGCAGAGGCATATTTGAGATACTAGAGAAGAATGCCAATGGCGCAATATGCACATTTGTGGCACTGGAGAATAATGTCAAAGGAGCAATATGCACGTTTGTGGCACTGGAGAAGAATGCCAAAGGTGCAGGAGGCATATTTGAGATACTAGAGAAGAATGCCAATGGCGCAATATGCACATTTGTGGCACTGGAGAATAATGCCAAAGGAGCAATATGCACATTTGTGGCACTGGAGAAGAATGCCAAAGGTGCAGGAGGCATATTTGAGATACTAGAGAAGAATGCCAAAGGTGCAGGAGGCATATTTGAGATACTAGAGAAGAATGCCAATGGAGCAATATGCACATTTGTGGCACTGGAGAAGAATGCCAAAGGAGCAATATGCACATTTGTGGCACTGGAGAAGAATGCCAAAGGAGCAATATGCACGTTTGTGGCACTGGAGAAGAATGCCAAAGGAGTAGGAGGCATATTTGTGGCACTGGAGAAGAATGCCAAAGCAGCAGGAGGTATATTTGAGGTACTAGAAAAAAATGTCAAAGCGCAATATGCACTAGAGAAGAATGCCAAAAGAGCAGGAAGCGAATTTCAGTCACTAGAGAAGAATGTTAATGGCACATACACCCTTATATAGACAAGACTGTTGCATAAAAGATATCAGGCTATGAAATACAAGCCTAATAATCATCTCAATGAACGTAGATCGTTTCTAATAATTTATGAGTATAAAATGTAATTATTTTTTTCCTCATAAATTCTTTAAATAAAAACAAAAACATTAAATTAAGAATGAGTATTAGTGGCATATAAGACTAATTTGTGGCGCTAAAACGGAGTATTAGGGCACAGAATACTAATTTGTGGCGCTAAAACGGAGTATTAGGGCACAGAAGACTAATTTGTGGCGCTAAAATGGAGTATTAGTGGCATATAATACTAATTTGTGGCGCTAAAACGGAGTATTAGGGCACAGAAGACTAGTTTGTACCGGTATTAGGGGCATAGAAGACTAGTACAGGATACCAACATGAGACTATACAGGAGGTACCAACATGAAGGAAACCCAAAAAAACTCCACGTTGGAGAGGTGCGAACCCGCGACGATCAGCGTTGAACGGTTTTTTTTATCTATTTGGCCACTGGTGGGCACGCAATTCGTTAATTAGTAATTAAATTTTGTAAATCATGCGCCCAGAATATCAAATGACTTCATCGCATTGCAATTCTCACCTGACAGACTTTCGTTACATTGCAACAGAGTAATAAAATGAATTACGTTAGAGTTTAGCAACATAAAACATGGAGGATCATCTGATAAGAATTTCGAACTTTCAATTAATTTATTACTAAATTAATTGAGTCGAAAGGTAAAATATAAAAATTAATTAAATGTAAATTTGCTAATTAAAAAAAAAAAAAAATTAAAAGAAAACGAATTATATATAGTGTGTGGATTACAAGAGGAGAATTTTGTTACCCAACGTTGCTTGCCACATTGGGATTGTAACGTTACAAAATCGAGTCTACAGGACAAAGCCTCCTCGTTGCAGAATTTAAATTAGTTGTAATATGACCGACTTGAATTTTTATTATTACGCATTAGAATTACATTCTCGTCTCGTGTTACATCGCTGAAGATTCATTCAACGTGCTGTATTTCATTCCAGTTGTTAGTGCAATGTTCAGGAATTTCGATCAGCAATGGACAAATTCTTCAACACCGTTTTAATTGTTTTCTTTTTCATGGGTGCATCTGATTTTTTAATGCCTGTGGGGTGAATATTAGAGGCATGAAAATATTTGTGGGCGCTAAAATTGAATAAATTAGTTTTGTATTCTTCTAGTAAGGGGGGAAATTATTTGATGTAACGAAGGAAAAATGTCAGAAGCATAGAAGACTAGTTTGAGAGCTAAAATGGAGTATTAGGGGCATAGAAGACTAGTTTGTACCGGTATTAGGGGCATAGAAGACTAGTTTGTAGCACTAAAACGGAGTATTAGGGCACAGAAGACTAGTTTGTGGCGCTAAAACGGAGTATTAGGGCACAGAAGACTAGTTTGTGGCGCTAAAACGGAGTATTAGGGCACAGAAGACTAGTTTGTACCGGTATTAGGGGCATAGAAGACTAGTTTGTGGCGCTAAAACGGAGTATTAGGGCACAGAAGACTAGTTTGTGGCGCTAAAACGGTGTATTAGGGGCATATAAGCCTAATTTGTGGCGCTAAAACGGAGTATTAGGGCATAGAAGACTAGTACAATTAAATTCCCTCGAAATGATTCTATTTAACGTCTTCTTTTTTTAAATTCCTTCCCCTTTATAGTGTTTGCAGTTGTCGATCGAATTGTATNAACGGAGTATTAGGGCACAGAAGACTAGTTTGTGGCGCTAAAACGGTGTATTAGGGCACAGAAGACTACTTTGTGGCGCTAAAACGGAGTATTAGGGCATAGAAGACTAGTTTGTACCGGTATTAGGGGCACAGAAGACTAGTTTGTGGCGCTAAAACGGAGTACAGTTGTCCCTTGATAATCCGACAGGTATGGGACCAAAGGTGTGTCAGATTACCAAAATTGTCCGGATTACCGAAAATAATTGCATATTTTGCATTGTTTTGCTAGCAGTAACAATATTCTCTACTCCAACTGTTCGAACAAAACTGCTTACATAAAACACACGAAATGTGTGTCATCGTGTAAAAATTGGATGGGGAGATTCACATCGCGACATGCTTCTGTGCAAGCAGACACGTAACGGGGACGGGTACCTTGACGGGAGGTGCGTCGGACTACT
>NW_019385619.1:8617-129945 GCF_000671375.1 Centruroides sculpturatus | reverse complement strand
TTTGTGGCACTGGAGAAGAATGCCAAAGGTGCAGGAGGCATATTTGAGATACTAGAGAAGAATGCCAATGGCGCAATATGCACATTTGTGGCACTGGAGAATAATGCCAAAGGAGCAATATGCACATTTGTGGCACTGGAGAAGAATGCCAAAGGAGCAGAGGCATATTTGAGGTACTAGAGAAGAATGCCAATATGCACATTTGTGGCACTGGAGAAGAATGCCAAAGGAGCAATATGCACATTTGTGGCACTGGAGAAGAATGCCAAAGGAGTAGGAGGCATATTTGTGGCACTGGAGAAGAATGCCAAAGCAGCAGGAAGCGAATTTCAGTCACTAGAGAAGAATGTTAATGGCACATACACCCTTATATAGACAAGACTGTTGCATAAAAGATATCAGGCTATGAAATACAAGCCTAATAATCATCTCAATGAACGTAGATCGTTTCTAATAATTTATGAGTATAAAATGTAATTATTTTTTTCCTCATAAATTCTTTAAATAAAAACAAAAACATTAAATTAAGAATAAAACCAGTTTTATCGTTTCTCACATATCATAAATCATTGTAATTTATGATAAAAAAACAATCATTAAAATTGTGATTTATGTGATAAAATATCGAAAATAAAAATATTTAAACGGATAAACAAATTGTTTTATGCTTATGAAAATGCAAAATAAGTAAAAATTCGTATAAAACAAAAATAAATATGACAAATTTTATTCAAATAATAAAGAAAAACATCTCCATAATTCCCTTGAAAAGTCACATATTTTTTCACTCATTTTATGGAAAATTCCACTGAAAATGGCAATAAAGTCCTTGCTTTTTTATGTATATATAGGCCTATATATATATATTTTTTTTAAATCTTTCCAAGTAAATATAATGATAAATGATCGAGCTAATTGCAATTAATTAACCTTGGACCACTCAATTTTATTATCATTAAATAAACGTGTACCAAAACACTTTAATTACATTCCAACGGCTACTCCCAACAACGGTCACCTCTAAATAGCGGCCACTTTTGTTTTTTGAAATAAATATACATACAAAGTAACCTGCCAACAACGGACAGCATTTATATTTCAGTCAGTGGCCGTCGTTTAGAGGTTCGACTGTACTTTATTAAACTTCTATTATAAAATGTATGAGGTACCAATTTTTTTCGGACCTAATATACAGGTTGGCCTAAAAGACAGTTAACCGTGTTTCCTGCGATCGATTCGTTCATTTTTGGATTGATTGATTGATTGATTAATCGATGAAATAAGACAACGCAACAAATCGGCCATCCGCCAAGGAGGAAGGTACCACCTGGGGCACTTTCAAAGTGAAATTGGCACTCATTTGGGTATTAGGCAAGTGAAGAAACTCGAAAAAATCCATGTTGGTGCGGTCGAACTCACGACTAAACACCAGTTTTCGGTAGTTTTAACCACTCTGCCACTGGTAAGCCAATTAATTTCTGAAGGATCACGGTTCTCAGCAACTTTTCAAAGCTTGCGAGTAGACAAGGATTCGAATAATACAGAAATTTAGAGTGGTTAACTGACTTCTAATTCACCCTGTATAATAATAATCATTATTATTTTTTAAATTGTTTAATTTATAATTCTAAGAACGTATCTACTGAGCGCACAGAACGGGTTTCATTGTGTACCAAACATCTGCGCCATGTTTTTGTCTTAATTTAGCAAAAAATATGGACCTCACGTCATATTTTTTTGCCTTATTTTCTAAAGATCAAAAGATAGTTCTTCCAATGACGCACGATTTGTGATACAATCATAAAAAAAAACATTAAAGAACATGCAAAATGTCACTTAAAAGTTAATTGTTTTCTGTTTCTTATTTATTTTCCTTATTCGTTGTATAGTAATTTCATTTAAAGAAAAAACAAAATAATTAAATAGATAAGACCTAAGTACAGTAAAACCTGTTTAAAACGGAAACCTGCCAAACCTGAAATATTCGGTGCCGTGAGAGTCCGGTTTACACAGGTTTTCTGTATTAAAATACAGTCGTCCCCCTCTATAACACTGTTGATTTTTCCGTTTTATATGAATTCCGTGTTGTACGAATCATTTAGATTTTACAAATACGTGTGCCGGGCTGTGAACTGGTTACGTATTTGTAAAATCTAAGTGACTCGTACAACGTGGAATTCATATAAAACGGAAAAATCAACAGTGTTATAGGGGGGTCGACTTGTACCCTTTATTTAACGCTGCCGAGAAACATTAACGGTTCGAATACAACCAAATCCGTTGTGGTGACATTTACGTAAAACAGTTATTAGTACTAAAATTCACCACTTGGGTACTTTTGGCGCTTAGGATCTTAACCCGCATGATTTTCGGTAATGGGAGCACTTAAAAAAATGTGTGGTTTATCGAGAACGTATTGCAAATTTGGCAACTCGAAACACAGTGTTACAATACACGAGAAAAGTATCGCAGTTGATCAATTATGATCGATCGTCGTTTAACGATCGATCAAGTTTTTACTCTTTCAGAATGGGAATTATACTTGCATTGCTAACATTTCTGTAAAAAAAAAAAAAAAACGGGTGTCTTGTGTTAATAAAATGTTTGCTGCGCGCAACGCCAAAAGTGCTCACGCGGTGAGTTTTTGTACTAATTTTTTCACGGAAATGTCTTCCACGTGTCCTGAAGTGTCACCATAGAATTTGGACTGCTAAATATCTCTAGAGAGCGTTAACTAGAGGTATAAATTGAGCATAGAAAGTGATTTCACACTTAAAACTCTATACTTGTTCAGTAAACTGTACATAGGCCTGTAGATTGTACTGTAAATGAGTCTAAAAAAACAGTAAATTTACTGTTACTTTATAATATACAGGTTAGTAAGATTACTAATAAATTGTAATACGGTATGTAGGCCTAAAACAATACATAAGTACAGTATATGCTTCTTTATACTGTAAATATAATACAGTAGAGTACAGTACTGTTTTAACTCTCTCTATCATATATACACATACAAACACACATTTTACCTTATATTTGTAGAGATTATTAACATAACCCATAAAATATAGTTATATTTACGTGTACAGACCATTATTATGTTAGTGTATACGCCTATATTTATGTAAAAAAAGCAGTAAATTTACCTATTTACGATTTTATATATCAAAAAATCCATATGGGACGATAAGAAACATCACTTATTACAAGTGTTTTATCATACTATTTAGGAATTATTACAGGAAATAAACGTAAATTTAGTGTTTTTTTTTACGGTTTATTCGAATTGTTTTGCCTGTTTACTTGTAATTAACCCTTTGTTCTGGCGTAAAACTTTATTAAGTAGATTATCATTGCGTTTTATTTTTAACGTACGCGATTTAAAAAAAAACAATAATAATAAAGGAAATTGAAGGAAAAGATTTTTATAAATTGTTAAATTTATAGAGCAGAAACTATTTGATTTAAAGTAAAAATAGTATCTTCTGTTAAATTACATACAGACACGAATACATTATTTTAAATCGTTTTCCAATCATTTTATGTTACAAGTGTCGTTTAAGTGTCCAAAAAAACAATACAAAAAGTGTGAAGGCTTTATTCTATTAAGTAATGTCTGAAGAGAAGATTTTCGGATATAAACCTGTGTAAACCGGACGCTTGGTAACGTATATTTCTTCCGGTTTGGCAGGTTTCCGTTCTGGACAGGTTTCGCTGTAATGAGTTTCCACCTGTATTTGACATCTATAGAAGAATTCCCGTACTTTTTGTTGAAAATTTATAAATTTTGCAGGTAGATTTGTACGTTAGGAAGATCTAGGCCGAAGTTTTCATCTTTTAAACGTGAACGTCGAACGTCGAGCGCCGCTTACAAGATAGCGGCGCTCGACGTTCGACGTTCACGTTTAACAAATGAAAACTTCGACCGCAACCTCGCTATTAAAATTTGGTGGTTAAACGCCGAGGGAGTGGGGAGAGATAAAGGGAGTTGTATTTACCTCCAGTAGGGTCGGAATTAATGACGATTTTACTCGTTATTATCATTTGCACTGTCCGGTTTACACAGGTTTTGTTGTATCCACTATACAGGTTGATCGTAATTAAATGAGAGATGTTCGGAGATCACTGTAAATAGAACTATCGAACAAATCTATAATATGCACAGCAGCGCCAAATCTGGCCTAGCGGCTACATTTTAAAGTAAGTTTTTCCTCGAGTATATACACCAATTATTTGAGGAGCTCTGCCCAATAGTTCTTTGTACAGAGAGCGCTTTACATCCACTCTTTAATTATTGCCCTATTGCACACGGGAATTTTTTTTTTCTTTTACGTAATGGGCCTTTTTTCTCGCAATACAGTACAATCCGCTTTACGACCCGATCGGTTCAGGAATCTGTGGTAAACTGAACTCATCATTTCCTACAGAATTAATGTCATAAGTCATTAGTGGAGTAATTGTCCCTTAAGCCCCTAGGGGCTATGGCAAAAAGCTTAATTTTCAGGGCCGGGTCAGACTTAATAACGAGTAAAACAGCCATTAAGTCCGACCCTACCGGAGATACACACGACACCCTTTATCTCCGCACCTCCTCGACCTTTAACCACTAAAATTTAATGGCATCGATCCCCCTAATACACAAACCTCCCTGTAAAATTTCAGAAAATTTCGACAAAAATCAAAGGAGTTATTAAGCTTCAAAGAGGGTATTGTTCACACCTCGTGCCACCCCCATACATATAGAAGAAACCTTCGAATTTTTTGCATTTCTAAACATTTCTGAGTCCAAAGTACCGAGCACTTCTTTCCTCCTTCTCGAAAAAAAAAAGATCTCGACTGGCACGTGGTCCTTTGCTGTTCTATTGTCTGTTCTTCTCTCGTCCAGGAGCGGATCAACGTAGGGACTAACAGGGCTTAAACACTGGACCCCCAAGTGTCAAGGGCACACAAGAATTCAATTATTATCATACTTTTTTTTAATTAACAATGAGCACTTATCGTATAGTAAAAAAAATAGTTAATAGGTTAGGTTTGGTAAAAATGGGACCCCATCGGACTTCAATAAGCCCTAGGCCCCAAAAACTTAGATCCTCCTCTGTCCCAATAGGCCCAATCAAACGCACACGTTAGCACGATAAAATATAATAACTAACCTCCCTTTTTTTTTTTCTCTTTTTTACAACACAATTGGGCAACAAACCGCCACTCTCTCCTCTTCCCCCTCTTCCTCCTCTTCTCACCTCTTCCCTTCCTCTATCCTTGATCCCTCAGATCTCTCTCTTCTTCGGAAGTGCTTTATTCAGTAACGAATATCCTACGGGAAAAAGGGGCAATTGCAGGTGTACCCACAGAAGGGGGCCCCCCAAACCAATCTTTTATAAATATATTAATCTAGTAAAAATTTCCTCCTTTTCTGGTGGGAAGACCATCGATTACCATAACGAATTAACGATAAAAATACACGAAATTAAACAATATCCTAACAGTAATCAATGGAACGAAGCTATGCTGATGATGGATAACAGGAAATGAATCATTAAAGAAAAGCAATTTATAATAAATTAAATAATAATAAAACACCACTCAATTGTTAATTTAAGTCACGTGTTATCGTTGATCAAACCTCGATATAACGCCACCCTTGTAAAGCGTTGTGAACAATACCCGTGATGGCCAAAATCACGCGTGACTAACTCGCCTATAAACTTCATTATTACGCTATTATAACCTTGATTTAGCGTTAATTGGGGCCTTCTTCCCTTAAGGTTTCCCGGTCTCGTCTTTCGTCTATCTAACTATCGTTTTCGAGATTAAGTAAAGACAGACGGACGACAGTGGGAATTTATAGGCCTACAGTTTTTTTTTTTTTTCAAATTGCCCAATAAGAATTAATTTAGCTGTGATATGTTCAAAAAAATAAGGCATAAAATAGGAATGAAAATATAGAAGAAAAGGTAGAAAAACAAGAGAATGAATACCAAAATAATAGTGATAAAACAAAAGGTAACAATAACCTTAATTAATGGAAGAATAATAATAATAATAGAAGACAAGTAAGCTTTTTATAGTGAACTTTAACTAAAAATAAATTAATATAAGATTACAAAATTATATAATAGATAAAATTCAACCTTTTTTTTCCACTGTAGAAACACGAGACTCTTCAAAAACCCCTTGTTTTCCCATTTAACCTTTTATTACTCGTGTTTCTTATGGACTTTAAGGAAAAAAACCCAAACAGTTTTTAAAAATACACCGAAGAATAGTGAAAATATATCATAGAAAACAGTAAATATACGAATTATTCTTCTTGAACAGTTAAAAAATGATAGTAATAATAGAAGAATACAAACAAGCTGTCCTTTATCCTTCTTCTACTTAATAAAATAACAGAATTAAGTTATTCAATTAAACCTCTTAAAGAAGGCCACTAACGAGTTACGCCTGGGCCCCAATCAAGTCATATAACACTTATATAATACATTTTTCATAAATAAAATGAAAAAAACAAACACTAAATGATTTAATAATAATAATAAATTAAACAGCAATTTAATTAAATCGAATTGAATTTTAAGTGTTTCTCTCAATTTCATTTTGGCACAGTTTAATCAACAGGACACGAGAAAAACACATTACGTAAGATAAAAACAAGTGTTTAAACATGGATCTTAATAAGAATAACACGCTTAGGTCTTACTCGACTTGTGTTTAAATTCGATTCAATTAAGAGCATTTATTTAATAAATACGTTTAATTCGTTAAATAAATAAAATTATTTTTATTTTTTAAAACCTATAAGAGTCTGAACTTCAATTCATTCTGTTAAAAGTAAGTTTACAAGACTTTAAATTACGTATAGACAAACTAACAGTCAATTATAAAGACAAATAAAATAAAAACGGTAATTGAAAAAACTCAACCAAGCATAAACACCAGACAGTTATTGCCTGTGTTACAGGGCTTGATTTAGACAAGCTATAGCTTAGGGCCTGACTATAAAACTAAACAGTTTAGGGCCTAATTATAAAGCTTAACAGTTTAGGGCCTAATTATAAAGCTAAACGGTTTAGGACGTAACTACAGAAGTAAACAGTTTAGATCCTAATTCTAAAGCTAAACAGTTTAGGGCCTAATTATAAAACTAAACAGTTTAGGACGTAACTATAGAAGTAAACACTTTAGGGCCTGACTAGCACACGGGAATTTTTTTTTTCTTTTACGTAATGGNAGGTCTTCATAAATTTTCTTTGTTTAGATTCTTTTCGTTTGTTTCGTCTGTTCGAAGCCATCTCTTTCAGTGAATTTGTTTGGGTTTCAGCTGAAGAACCGTTATTTTTACAGTTTGTTTATTTTCAAGCTTTCTTAAAAATATCCTCTTAACTATTTTGTAATTTCTAAATTAATGTGTAGTAAAACCTCCGAACAACGGCCACTGACAGGCAGACACACACACACAAACACATAAAATTATCTTGTTGGGGGTTACTGTTTAATATATTCAGAAAAAGTTCCTGAAAAATGTCCACAGTTTACAGGTGGCCGTCGTTGGGAGGTGGCCGCTATTGGAGGTTGGACTATGTTTTTTTTTTTAATTTGAAATTAAGTTTAAGTTGTGTAAAACATAAAAATACGTAAACAGAGCAATCGAGAGATGTTTCTCTTCACGAGAAATGTAAACAATTCCATTAAGAAATTGTGCAAAATCATTTTATTCGATATAAATTTCAATAAATGCGAAATCAACTAACAATAACAACGAATTAATCCAGTTTATAAGTAATATTTATAATTATTATTCGCTTCTTTCAATTTATAACTGGAAAGTTTTCTTTTTATAACTTCTAAAATTAGTGTTTCTGATCGACTCCCTACATTAAACATGGAGTTACCTCGGGTTGTACATTGCATAATGCTTTCTAATCACTCAATATTTCATGTGTTCCTAGAGTTACGTAGAGCTGTATACTGCATAATACCTTCAGGCAAACACTACATTACACGTGTTCCTGGAGTCACATCGAATTGTATACTGTTTAACTCTAATACTTCTGGATCACCTCCACATTTCGTGTGCTCCTGAAGACACGTTGAATTGTATGTTGCCTAATACTTTCTGGATCACCTCCACATTTCGTGTGCTCCTGAAGACACGTTGAATCGTATGTTGCCTAATACTTTCTGGATCATCCCCACATTTCGTGTGCTCCTGAAGAAACGTTGAATCGTGCAGGGTAATTATAATTAAAGTGCATGTGTTCAAAGCTCTTTGTTGTGCAAGTATCACCCTAATTTTAAATAACCGCTAGGGCAAAATTTGACGCTGATGTTCCATTAATGTGCATATTACTTTTGTAAAATCGCTGCACTCTGTTTTTTAACTCCCGAAATTTGTTATAAGACGAATTCAATAGGGTACAATATAGGAACAGCAGCGCAAATTTTCGCCCTAGCGGCTGAATTTTTAAGTAAATTTAATCTCAAAAAATTGTGTCGATTCAATTAACATTAAAATTCATCAAAAAAACAAAAAAATAAACCGCAATAAACGAATTTACAATATTATAATCACTTCCCAACTGGTAGATTACGAACCCCTTTTAAGCTTGCAAACCATTACCCTATGTGGAAAGGTTGAGAAACGTAAATATAATTTAATTATTTCGACGTATTTTCTTTTAAAATTTTAACGGATTTAATTTTTAATGAATTAACAACTAATTGTAATTAATTTAGCGATTTTTATTTATTAAAAATATAAAAATATTTGCTATTTTAAACATGTTTTCAGGCAATAATGATAATTATAATTCCCTTGTTTTCTTCATTTTGTTGAAAAAAAAAAAATGTAAAATTATCTTAAGAAAACTTTAATGATAATTATTAATTAATTAACAACAGATATTAATTAATATCTAAATATTTAAATGTCTAATAACGTAGCTAAGTAAATGTGTAACACATTAACTCACTCATGCATCGATCTATCGAAAATGCAAGCTAAATCCTGGATAAATTTGTTATTAAACTAATTAAAAACGTAAAAAGAACTTAATAAATTTTAATTTTAATTATTTATAATGTTTCTTAATTAAAATTTTCACGTAAAACAATATAAAATACACAGATGCAGATCCCCCGCTTTACGACCGATCAGTTTACAACTCCCACTTTTATGATTTATATAAATTTACTGTTATAATTTTATGTAATGAGTTATTTACATGACATATTTTATAATTTTAACCCGTTTTGTATAATATTTTACAGTATTATATTGCTGTTTCGATCCTTTTTCAGTAACGTAACTTCGATTTATAATATTGAGCTTACGGGAAATTAGGGTTCGATTTACGACGATAATCCCAACGGCGGTTTTCAAACGATGGATTATTGAGATTAGGCTGTTGTGCCCGTTTGTTGCATTGCCCAATTGGTGGGAACTGTTCTGAAAGGAACCAATGACTTAATATATACTTTAAATCATGGATTATAAATTCAAAATAATACAATACATTATTAAATAACAATAGGAAAGTAACCTCGATTGATAGTAGGGTTCGATTTACGACATTTAGGAATACAGTAATGGGCCGGCCCTATTAAGGCTAACCGGATGACTTAGACGATTAAGGCGTGAAATTACGTTCTAGGGCCTCGGGATCAGGCATAAACTTAACATTTGTGGGGCCCGGTTTCGACTCAGGACAATAAAAAAACCCCAGGAATTTTTGGGTGGTTCAGTCGTGGGTATGTTCCTCACCAGTGTACTGCTCCATTGGACTCGGTGGGCCAAGCCAAACCCAGAATGGACCCGAATAAAGGTTCTCTTAGTGCCCATAGGGGGGTAAAAGTAAAGAAACATTAAAAAAAATCGCGTGTTTTCTCTCGAAGTTTAATTAAGAAATGAAGAAATTACATGCTTAAATAATAAATTATTTAATTAAAATTAATTTTAATTAAGTTATAACCATTTGAAGGAATTAACAATAACTTAGTAGATGATCTTAACTTATTAATAATGGACGATATCGATTAGGAACATCTGTCTGTCTGAGAGTAACTTCCATAACAGATAATATACGTCCATCGAATTTAAATTTTATGGGAAAATTTAACAATAACCCAGTGAATTAATGGAATAAGATAGAAAGTTACATGATTTATTAACGATTCGAACCATAATTTTACAAGTTTTATAAACAAATTAAGAATTTTATAATGTTAAATTGTGAATAAAAATTTATAAATGTTTCATAAATTAATTAAATAAATCCGAAATCAATGGAAAATCTTTTAACAGGACAAGTATTGTATCTCAGATCCGAACCCACGTCCTAAATTAGCTTATATTATACTTATGATAAAGATAAATGTAATATAGGCCTGCTTAGGGCCTGAACCCGCGCCTGAACCGAAATATATTATAGAAATATTATGAATAAATATACTGTACTTGGGTGCGAACCCATATACCAAATCTATAGCATATTTTATTTATATATTATATAGTCGACCCCCCTATAACACTGTTGATTATTCCGTTTTATATGAATTCCACGTTGTACGAGTCACTTAGATTTTACAAATACGTGAGCCGTTCACAGCCCGGCACACGTATTTATAAAATCTAAGTGACTCGTACAACATGGAATTCATATAAAACGGAATAATCAACAGTGTTATAGGGGGTCGACTGTGTAAATGAATTTTATATAATTAATACAATACGACCTCTTGCTTTACAACCCCCCACTTTAACACGTCCTATAAGTGTATATTATATATGAAATTCTATATTGTTTGATAAGGATTTTGACTATAGTCCTTACAATCCTATAGTCCTCATTCTACGTCTAAGGACTAATTTATTACTATATTCTCAAATTGATATTGTAAAAAACTCCTGTATGTAAGCTAGACATGCTGCAGCTTAAGGCCTCTCATTGTAAATCTACAGCTTAAAAGGCCTCATAATTTTTCAGTATCATTTGGTGGAGGGAAAGGGCCTGTTATGTGTTATAATTTAGAGCCACAAGCTCAATGTTTCGACAGTGAGCTGAAAAGAAATTGAAAGCCGTCGTAAAGCGAGTCATTTTTTAATAACTAATTAAATGTGGGGACTGCTGAACCATTTATAAATTTGGCTTTCTAATTTATTGTTGTCTTGACCCGACCCAGATACAGCCCTGAGTAAGGGTTCAGATAAACTATGGACAAAGTTCTGGCATGAGCCACTTACTGATAGGAGATTCTAAAGTCTAATCTCTAAAAAAAAACACCATGTTTTTGACGTTTAGACCCAGATAAAGGGCCTCTTCTAGGCATAATGTTAAACCAAGATACAGCCCTGACTAAAGGCTGTGTGACTGGTAAACAGCCGAGTGGATAAAACCACCGAGGGTTCGGGCCTCACCGTTCGCGTATTGCTTTCCAGGTTTTCTTCGTGTCTAATACCTAATTAAGGGCCAATTTCTCGTAGAAAACCGTCCCGGAAGGCCCCTTCTTAGATTTTCAGTGATTCGAGTGCCGTCTGTGGACCTAGATTTTACGAAGACCTGTGTTATATTGACTTTATATTATTTTGAAGAGGTTTGAGGCCTTATTTCACTTTTCTCGGGCCTCGCGTACGGTTTAAAGCAACTTAAAATCTTATAAATCTCAACACAAGAGCACTCACTGATGGAGATTTACTGAATTATGTCATTCTATTTTAGGAAAACTTAACTGTGTGGCATCCTTTTACGCTCCACGTCCAACACTACGATATTAGTTAACTGTTGTAAATTAACTCATGAAAAAAGGGGCCTATATAGTTTCATTTTCTCACTTCAATCTTTTTCTACACACTCATCTGTTTTGTATATTCATCCCATGTCATTCTATAGTTCCTCCTCCTTAAAATTCAATAATATAAAATGTGAAAATGGAGAAGACATGACCTATATTTTTTGTCAAATTTCCTGACATTGAACAAATAACCGACTGATTAATTTATTAATATATAAGCCATAAATCCAGCCAAAAAATTCAGTTATATTTGTACATAAGATCCGAACCTAGGGCTGGATTTAAACTCAAGCTAAACAAGCTGCAGCTTAGGGCCTCACAGTTATTCCTGTATTATTTATATGGTATTATCTTGTGTTATAGATTATGACCACAAGTCTAAATCAAATCCTGATCCTTGACTTGGGTTTCATACATTGGTTCCTAAATTAGGATTTAGTTAATATATGGGGGGGTTTATTGTATAATGTACTAAATAGGTTAGTCAACAAGGGAAAAAACAGTGAGCACTTAACACTAGGACCTATCGAAAGACCCAGCCAATTATCTTCTTGAGGCCTCCAATCTGTTCAAAAACAATGGAAATCCAATAGAAATAAATAATTAGTAAATAAACGTTTGAGTCTTCTATACATGTGAGGCCTCAAAAACATTTGTTACGGGTTATTTGAGATAGTGGGAGGCCCATGCCAAATGGTCACCCAGTGATAATGAACTGGGTGACCATTTGACACCCAGTGCATTACCACGTACACGGGCCTCCTAATTCAAATTTGCCTGGGCCCTCACGAAACTATAACGCCTCACTGGCCAAATGGTTTTGTTTCCAAGTGATAATGCTTGCTTCACACAGCGATATAAAAATATATAGTGTTTCTGGAGGCATATTTTTTCCCTGTGTTTTGGGTATTCTCGGGATGGGTTTATGTTATACTATACTAAATTAAGACCGAGACTCCACACTTTCGAGGACCCGAATGCGTCAATATAAATACGGGCCTCCACTAGGCCTCTGTAAGCGTGGATGAGGCCCTATGCCAATGAACAGTTACGCATCCAAAGATACTTCTCAGCTCCTGACAGAAGGGTAGGAGTATTAGCTCATACAAAGCCTTGTTGTTACGGCATGAAAATTTAACTTGGCATAAATAAATTAATGCGATTAAGGGATTACGAACAAATCTGATAATCTAACAGATAATTCTGTTGTATGAAACACGTGGGTACTTATCGCGGGTGTTAGCTTTGTACTAAGTGCCATACCAGTGTACGGTATCTGATTGGAAATCTGCAACGTTACATTCTGTTAAAACAATTAAGTTACGCATCGTTTGATGGTACGGTTACTGCCTCTCTCGTTGCTTAAAGGATGGAACTTTCATATTTAGGACAAAGTAACAACCCCGCTTAGTGTGGTTCCTGGAAATCGTCCAGGTATTTCGGTTCGTGTAGCCTTTAACCTCGTTTAAAACACTGTTGAACTCACGTAAATTCGTTGAATAATGGCGTTCGAGCGCTAGTATGGCTCAATAAACACATCAACTAAGCGATTAACCAATCAACGAGCTCGTAGTAAAGGAATTTGAACCTTTAGACGGGGGGGGGAATTAGCCGAGAATTATAATTTATAGCCAATATAAATATTCAAATTCTTTTAATTTTTTTTTAATTTTAAATTAAGTCAGCCGTATTTTATTTCATTACGTGTAGGAATTTTATGCCTTAGTTGTAAACAACAACATGTTTTCTTTATTTTCCTCCCCCCTACTAGACTCGGCTTAACCTATATAAATATTCAATGACTTCACTTCCCAAATCTGACATAAAGCTGCCAAAAACATTGAAAGTTTGCCACACGAGCCGAAGAATCCTTCGATTTGAGGCCTTAAATTATTCATTCTCCCACTTTCACACGAGCCTTAAATAGAGTAGAAGCCTTAAATTATTCATTCTCCCCCTTTCACACGAGCCTTAAGTAGATTAGAGGCCTTAAATTATTCATTTTTTCCCTTTCATACGAGCCTTAAGTAGAGTAGAGGCCTTAAATTATTCTCCCCCTTTCACACGAGCCTTAAGTAGAGTAGAGGCCTTAAATTATTCATTCTCCCCCTTTCACACGAGCCTTAAATAGAGAAGAGGCCTTAAATTATTCATTATCCCCCTTTCACACGAGCAATTTCGAATCATTCAGTAGTAAATCAAGAGAACGTTGACCTCCAACGCGCGCGCGCACACACACATACACACAAAAACACTTGGAACCAGGAAGAAAATTAAAAAAAAAAAAAAAAATTGGAAAAAGTGACGAATAAAATGGCATCCCGAATGATTAAACAGATTTTCAAAACAGGATTTTCTAGCCAAGGACACGAAGGGTTTAAATATAGAACGAGACTGGATCGCCTGTTAGTAAACAGCAAAGGGGTGAAAGTTGACCAAAGGTTGTGTGTTTGTGTGTGTGTTCTCTTGGCATTTTTTTTTTGGACGAATGCCAAGAAATCCGATAGCCTCCCGGGGATTTTTGGACCCGTCTCTAAATGTCTGTTAGGGAGCGAAGGTCTTCATAAATTTTCTTTGTTTAGATTCTTTTCGTTTGTTTCGTCTGTTCGAAGCCATCTCTTTCAGTGAATTTGTTTGGGTTTCAGCTGAAGAACCCATTGCAAAACGGAGCCAAATTTAAGAAAATTGCGTCATTGAAAGTCACCCCCCCATCTGGAAATAGGCGTGGTGGCTCCATCTACGAGCGATGTAGTGTTTTATTGCCGACGTAGTGTTTTGCTAAGTGGTGATAAATCGCAGGCGGATAACTCCACTCCCCTTTCTTAAACCCAATTCTGTCATGTAATTACTCATATTTTTTTTTTTTATTTAATTGATAGAAAGGAGAAAGTAGAACAAGAAAACATCCTTTCGCAATCATTTTCACACGATAAAAATGTAAACAAACTAAACTGTAATGGTAGAGAGACGGGTAGAGCCAAACTTAAAACTCAAGCCAACTCTTTTCTTTTGGGATGGGAGCCAATTACTAAATAATTTCGTGGTGTTTTGAAATCGCATCCGTTTACAAGTTATTCCTCGGGGAAGGACGTTAAAATTTTCATTATTTTTTGCTATATTTAGTCCCTTTCTATCTGTGGAATTCGTGATATTCCGGCTCGCTAGCGGCGAGTTATCCTACGGGCAAAAAAGGGGCAATTGCTTGAGGGCATCATCAACAAACCAATCTTTTATAGGAAAATATTTCCCCCTCCCAAAGAAAAATGTCTGAAGTCAACACTGTGCATGGGGACCCCCCTAATTCAAATTTTCCTGGATGCCCATGATGCTGAGAGTGGATGATAGCGGCATAGAGTTTTGTGTTTTCTTCATGCGTATAATATCTCAATAGGGCACTTTTTTATAGGCGGTCATCCCAGGTTAGACTATATGCCAAGGGATCATCTATCTGCACGTGGGTACCCATATGTTGTGTTGCCTCGTCCCGTTAATACAATCCAAATTGCCATATTTCTCTTCAGCAATGTATATTTGTGTTTGTCTTTATGCCTACCACGAACACGGGTATCTCAAAGCACACTGTATGTGCAATCTGAAGAACCGGCTCCATATTTTGTAGGACCTAATACAAGAAATAAATGATGGATCTTTCCAAGGGTCGAGAATTAAGTATGAAGCATCAATAAAACTCTTGTAAAAATGCCCCTGTAACAGTTTTACTGGCAGTTATTAGGATTTTATCCCCTATTATTTGGTTCGGTTTGATGAAGTACAGCGACACAACATATGGGCAATCTGCCAAGGGGGGGTGCCTCCCGGGAGAACTTTCTACGAGAAACTGGTCCCTATTTAAGTTATAATTAAAATTATATTCATTAATTCAAACATTATGCATAATCATGCTTACAATACACAGATCTATATAAACATTCTTAATGTTTATAAGCCCTTCATAACATTGGTTCCCCGATCTTAACTCTTACCTCTCAACATAAGTAATACTTAAAGGGATGCTTGAAGGCCCTAGCCTCAAGACCTATGGCCACTCTCCACGGCTCTGCCTATAAGTAAATTAATTATAATTTTATTTTAGGCCTCAATAGTTTTTTTTAGCTTTTTTCGCCCTATGGATACCAAGAGAGCCTTTTTACATACCCGTCGTGTGTTCTTCAGGCCCAAAATGAGGGAGATCAGGTAATGAGGCACGAAATCTGACGTACCCGGAAAACATGCCCATGAAAAATGCCATCCACCACAAAGAAATCTTCCGTTTCACTTTCCCATTTACAATCTCCCATTTCCTCATTCCTCATGAGGAAATTTTGGATTAATTATAAAGGTACAAATAAATAAATAAATGTCCTTAAAAATATACGAATTAATTATATCCAATGAATAAAAGAATTGTACAATAAAACTTATGTAAACCGGACTGGCACGGCACCGAATATTTGTCCGGTTTAGGCAGGTTTCCACTTTACTGAGGTTCCGTTTTAAATAGATTCTACTGTAATTAATTAATGTTAATCATGTAAAAGTGTACATTTTTCAGAGATAAAACTCACACGTATCTATTACTACAGTCTTCTTCTTCTTCTTTTGTCCCTAGCTGNTCCAATTTTTGGGGTGATATATAGTCTCTGTCTGTGTCTGTGGCCCATATCCAATTTCTCGCCAGCGTCCTGGGACCATAGTGCTGGCGCATCGGCTGCCCCGGATGCGGAAGCATTAGCTGCAATCTGGATTCGTTCGAAATTCATGCGGTTTCTTGGCTAGTTTCCCCAGTTTCCTGGTTCTGGTCATTTCGCCAGAATGACCACCTTCCTCCTTTCGCAGCCGGGCTTAGGACCGTCCAAGGCGGAGTTCTATTACTACAGTACACGACATTATTAAAATAATCAATTAAAATTATTCTGTACTTCTAATTACTTAATTTATAGGAAATTTTATAACAGAATAATATAATTAAGTTTGCTGTAACTCTGCCAATTACGGCAGAGCAATTGCCACGTTGTACAAAAGCTATTAAGCTCGATTGTATTGCATAATACAATCAAATTTAATTTCTTCGTGCGGACATCCCGTTGATGAAGCAAGAACCCGTTAATTACCACCATATTTAGTGGTTTCATCCACTCAACCTCTGAGATAATGGCTTCTATTTAGATTAGACACGCGAATCCACGACCCAACTTCAGTGGTTTCGTCCACTCAATCCACAGGTTTGAACATTAATAGCATCATTAATAATAAATAAACACGCATATAAATAATAAAATTTACTAAATAACAATAAACATTATGCAAAACAATCATAAAATAATTAAAAATATTAATATTTACGTGAATAGTGATGTTGACCTTCGTCCATGCTCAACGCCCCGCTTTACGACGGCTATTCAGCGTGGCATTTCTCTTGTTGATTTAATTTAATTTCAACTAGTTTCATTAATTATTATTCAATTAAAGTATAATTTACTCATTTAAACATTTAAAATAATAAACAAGTATAAAACTAACTTTATTTTCTAATTGCAAACAGGATGACATTGAATATGATTCAACACTAATTATAAAATTACGAATTATTTTCTTTTATAAATTACCGTAATCATCATAAGAAATTTGAATTTCTAAAGTACCATTCTTCATTTTACTGCTTTGGTATGGTATTATATTAAATTTATTGTATTCGGTTGAAATCCCTCAGTTACAATGAAGAATAGAGATTCAAACATGGCGTTTTGCCATCATAAAATTAATTGCAATGCCGAGCAGAACTTCAGCGAAATTTATGATTATTATTAAAGGATCTATCGGGAAAACGACCCCCTTTTTAAAGATCTCTCTCACTTAAACAGGTACAGACCATTTGCCAAGCGATCTTCGTACCCCGAACACTGGAAGTTCGGTCGTGGGTTCTCTCCTCGATCGGACAGGCTAGACACGTGGAGTTTTCCGGGTTTTCTCCACGTCTGTAATGCCTAAATAGGGACCAATTTCTCTTAAAAAGACCCCCGGAATGGCAGATCGCTCAAGTGTTGCATTGCCATGACTTAACGAACAACACTTAAAAATAGGCGTAGACTTGTACAGTCGACCCCCCTATAACACTGTTGATAATTTCGTTTTATATGAATTCCATGTTGTATGAGTCACTTAGATTTTACAAATTCGTGTGCCAGGCTGTGAACGGCTCATGTATTTGTAAAATCTAAGTGACTCGTACAACATGGAATTCATATAAAACGGAATTATTAACAGTGTTATGGGGGGGTCGACTGTTCCGTTTTATATGAATTCCATGTCGTACGAGTCACTTAGGTTTTACAAATACGTGTGTCGGGCTGTGAACAGCTCACGTATTTGTAGAAGCTAAGTGACTCGTACAACATGGAATTCATATAAAACGGAATTATCAACAGTGTTATAGGGGTCAACTGTAATTTTTATATTTATATAAGTTTATTTAATCTCTTTAGGCCTAGTTAATTTTGGAAAATCTTAATAAGGCGAATAATTAATGAAATTAATTAATTTAAGTAAAATATACAATGAAACCAACAAATAATTGGGGAATAACGTGTCGCCATCTGTTGATTAATATGTAGATTAAAAGGAAATTTTGGTTTGGTTCTTTTGTATACGGCCAAGCAATACGTGGGCGACCTGCCAAAGGGGGGATGCCTCACGGGAGGTCTTTCTATCCCCCTATTTATTGGTCACAAAGATGAAAATCCGGAAAACTCCACCCTTTGGCCAGAATCGAATTCACAATCAACTACCCACACGGTCACTGGTGGGCATGTTATATCGAGAGAATTGTTTTAAACAAAAGTTTAAATACTAAAATACATTTAATACCTCAAGAACATCTTAAAACACCATACTGTCAGATACTATATTATTATTACCATTAAAAATTAAGTTTTTCATGTCGTTTGTTGAGCGAAATTGTGCTGAAATGCAAAGTACAGCATCAACAACGTTGCATAATCATTTATTATGAGATATTTCCACCTCTCTCATTGCTCGCAGCATCAGCATCATGGATATGTTCTGTAAATTTATGAAGCAATGGTAATATCTTCACTTCATCATACGCAGCTTTCAGTCAGGAGTGATTGGTTTGGTTTATTTGTTTATGGCGACAATGCCGAGGGGGGATGAATCCCGGGCGAAACTGGCCTGTTTAGGTTTTACTAACGTGAAGAAAACCCGGAAAACTCAACCCTTTGGCGAATTCACAACCAACTACCCACTCGGTCACTGGTGGGCATGTTATATCGAGAGAATTGTTTTAAACAAAAGTTTAAATACTAAAATACATTTAATACCTCAAGAACATCTTAAAACACCATACTGTCAGATACTATATTATTATTACCATTAAAAATTAAGTTTTTCATGTCGTTTGTTGAGCGAAATTGTGCTGAAATGCAAAGAACAGCATCAACAACGTTGCATAATCATTTATTATGAGATATTTCCACCTCTCTCATTGCTCGCAGCATCAGCATCATGGATATGTTCTGTAAATTTATGAAGCAATGGTAATATCTTCACTTCATCATACGCAGCTTTCAGTCAGGAGTGATTGGTTTGGTTTATTTGTTTATGGCGACAATGCCGAGGGGGGATGAATCCCGGGCGAAACTGGCCTGTTTAGGTTTTACTAACGTGAAGAAAACCCGGAAAACTCCACGTGACCGTCCTATTGGCGAGACACGAACCCACCAACAGTATTCAGCGGTTTTATACCCTCGGTTGGGCACCGGTGAGCACACACCGTATTGGCAATGATGCCATACATAATTGAAACAAATCTTCACCATTAATAGTGATAAAACATGGTAAAAAAACGTATATTATAACTTTAAATTGTTCCCATTAAATACGCCAGTAAAATCATTAAATTCATCATAGGTTCCACATGTAATTATGGAGTTAACTTAAAAACTGTATCCAATCCAATTTTATGGTATTGATGTAAATGTTTACCATTAAATTAACTTATAATTAAATATTTAAAGACCATTCTAAGTAATAATATTAAAAAATTATCAATACTTTATGTATGAATTGGATTATATACGAGTGAAGGCAGGTTGGCCAAGCTGCTAGGCTGACAGCTCTAAGGGCAATGGGATCGAATTGGGACGGAACCCTAGGAATTTTTCGGTGGTGGACTGTTCGGATATTGTGAAAATGAATCTAAAGACGGCGAGAACGACCTATAAAATGGTCCTTCTTAAAATTTTAATGTAATTTTTGAGGGTTAAAAACAGGAGAAATCAGGGACACAAGTTAAAAATCAACTTTCAAATAGAATTATAATTAATTATATATTATCAAAAGTTTATTAGCATTCCTAGAAAGTTTACTAATAATTGATTAGAAAACGAATGTAAAATTTCATTCTTGTCACGACTTTATGATGCTGATAAAAGAGTTAACAACTGGGTTGATAAGATTTACATATTAATTAATTATATTGGATTGTATTTGTAGAATTTTCTTCATGATTTTGCCAATAAAGAAATGCTCTGTACAGAAAAATGGAACAGCAGAAGCAACATTCACGAATGGTGCACCGCTCGATGCAATGGTTTGCGCCAGACTATCAGGCGAAGAAAGCTTCCATATGTAACTAAACTTCTCTCTTCAATCTCCAGTCATCATTTCCATAAATTCTGAAAGGATAAAAATATCGTAATCAGCGAAAACTTGTCCGTATCACCCTCAATTTTAGCATTAGAAGTGGTTAAATTGAGATAATTACCATCGAAATCTACGGTTCCACTTCCGTCGGTATCGATTTCGGCGATCATCTCGTCTAATTCATCTTCCGTCAATTTATCATCCAAGGCTCTTAGAATCTCCCTCAAATCAGAAACGTTAATATAACCATTCCCTGATTTATCGTACATCCTGAAGGCTTCTCTTAGTTCTTCTTGCATGGCTTCTGTATCTTCTTCTATGAGAAATCTAGCAGTTAATGCCAAGAATTCATCAAATTCTAACTCTCCACTTCCTGCAATGAAATATTTACAATGTAATCTTGAGATTTTTATTAATAATTCAATTAAAAACAACAAAAGTAATTACGAGGAATTTCCTACTCTATCAAGAAATAAACTCTAGAATTCCTAGAGGCCATTAGGAATACAAAACAAACCCTCGCTTTACGATCTCCCACTTCACTAATTACGAAGTTCAGTATTTAAATAACGTACAATCAAACCTGTCAACAAAGGCCAATTGCGAGAACAAAAAAAAAATAATCGCCGTATATCGGGGTGTCCGTTATTTGGAGGTTCATTTGGAGGTATATATTTGTTAGCCACTCCATTTTGATATTATATAGAACCTGGAATCGAATTGTTTCTTGAAAAATCCTCATAAAAGAACCATTGTATGGCAAGTTAAATCGTAATTTTCACTTACAGTGGTTAACTAATTTTTGGGCCACCCCGTATACAATAAGTTTTAAATAACCAGGCTTAAAATTTATGACTTGAAGTAAAAAAATATGCAATAAGGCATCAGGATACCGCACAGTTAATGGAATTAAACTGACACTAAAAATGCCTATTCTCTTTAAAAAGAACAAACAATAATTTGCCTTATCCTTGTGTAATATATTATTAACTAACCGGGCCCTGCAAAGGCCCGAAAAGTTAATAAATTTAACGAAAATATAATAATTTTTTGAGGCCCTATAAATAATATTTTGCACCTTCACCCCCTTACTCCATTACTGTTTCTGGTGTTTACAATTAAAGAAAGGATTATTTGTAATGAAACTTTATCCTTTTCTTTCTTTGTGTAGATCTTTGTTCTTGACAATTTATTATTCAAGTGTAAGCTGCCCAACACCTTTTAAACATGGTGGCATGTCATCAATTTTCCTTAAATTCCATTGTTTATATTTCCAAAATAAAGCTAAAGGGGTATTGTTTATTCTATAATTATTTTATTCTCTAAAACTTTTCATTTAACCTGTAAACAGGGCACACGAGAGACGAGTTGAGGCCTTGAACAGTCACAAATGTAGGGCCACAATCCTAAACACATTCATAAAAATGCACGATGATCACTTTCGTATACAGTTCTTGACACAAAATAGCGAAAGTTTGGAGGCCCTTCTCTATCTGAGACCCTACTTGAGACCCCATTGTACGTGGCCGTAAACTATAAAATGATAGATATTTGCATATTTTTAAGTATAAACTCTAAAATTTCTGGTTGTTTAAAGATCTCTGGCATCACTTGATCATTCGAAGATCGATCCTTTTAACAATTTATGTTATAATTTGCATACATATTTTAATGCAGCTGTAACTCTTTCATGTTGTTTTTAATGTAATAAAAGTAGATTATTTTGTATTTTTTTCTATATTTAAGCTCTTTCTGCTCTGCAAGCACTAAGAATAGTCTCTCACGCGCTCATGGATTCCTTGAGGTCCACAATGGGAGCAACCGCGTGGCATAACAACATATCTCGTACCAATTATCCACGAAAATCCCTGAAGATCCGGTCCTTGCATTCCTCAAAGAAGTAGAATTTTGCATGAAAACACTCCCAATCCCTTACAGCAGAGAGGGTTTTTACATAAGGCACTCTTTATCATAGGGTTTTTGCACGTAAACACTCATGATCCGCAAACTTGCTGTTCTAAATGATCCACGGACAGGATCATCAAGGATTTAGCATGAATAGTTCATAACTCTGATGGATCCTGATCTGTCCTCGAACTCAAATCCCTCATAGTTATGTAAAGATAAGGCCTACTGCTCTACGAAATCAGGGCGTCATACTAACTTTTCTAATTTAACTAATATAACTTTGAGCGACAAAACATGATTACCTACATATTTATTTATTAAAAAAACAATTAGAAAATGGTACTCACCATCTTGATCGATCTCAGCAATTAACGCTTTGAGATCCTTCTCTTCGAATGTCTGCCCAAGAGTACGAAGAATGGTGGAGACCATATTTGTATGAATGAAACCTTTCTTATCACGATCGAACATGTCAAATGCTTTTCTCAGCACTAAAATTTAAATAATTTGCATTAGTTTATAAATTAAAAAAGAAAAATTAACATACCGTATTGCAATTTTCAGTTAACTCATTAATAGTAGGATATTCACCATCAAGAACGACACTTAGGATTTGGTTTGGGTGCAACACATACATATGGGCAATCTGTACCTCTCGGGAGGACTTTTTATGAGAAAATGGCTCCTATTTAGGTGTAAAAAGACCCCAAAATCTTTACCCGTACCATCAGTGTTAAATGGCTTCATTCACTCCGTTAGTGTCGGCAGTAGAGAGCGATCGCGTGAGATCATAACTACGGAGCGAAACACATAGGCAATATGCCAAGTGGGAGTGCCTCATTGGAAGACTTTCTATGGGAAAGTGGCTCCTATTTAGGTGTTAGACACACGAATAAAACTCCGAAATCTTCACCCGTAACCAATGTTCAATGACTTATTCATTCGACTGTTGGAGGGCCGTGGAGAGCGATCATAAGAGGACCCAACTCCGGAGTTACAAAGATTTAAGCCATAAAACTTACAAAAAAAAAAAAAAAAGCAAAATTTCCACCAGTTTAAAATCAATAGATCAAGTCCGTGACTAAAACAAAGAATTCTTTCAACAGTTGTACTGAAAGGCCACTTTGTTGCAGCTCTTACTGTACATTGTCTAGCACTTTGTATGGAACTCGACACTCCATATTTTACGAGAGTTTTATCCATTAAATAATTAAAGGAACTAAATTCGGGAATATTCTAAAGAATCTCGAATCTAAAACCATACACCGAATAACCCATTTATCATTTTATAAGGTATATAAATAGTGCCAAAAGATCTTTTAACACCGTCTTCTATTTGCAGTGAGGACAGGTGAGCAGCTGTGTCAATCATTCGTGAATTTTTCTAACCTAAATCTGTCTTAACCTTCTTTTCGAAAAAAAAAAAGTTAAAAATTGGGCCAATTTTAGGACATTAAAAACAAGAATTAAATACGAATTTCTGATCCAGTTCGATCCGATTCTTCGGATCAAAGATTTTACTTTTCGTGTCCATTTGTAATGGCAAATTTTGGAATGGTTCCAACTTACTCATTACCAATCTCTCTCTCTCTCTCTCCGTCTTTTTCTGTTGGAAAGTTTTCAAGTGGACATTTTTTATGGACTTGAGAATTGCATTTTCCACCCACTCATACAAAATATTTGGGCTAAACATAGGAGCGTAACATCCATCACCATGGAAATGTCTGGAATTCGACCCCAACTGAGTTATTTTCTCTACTCGAATCTATCCGTTTTGGCGTCACTTTAAACCGAGAGATGCCAGAAACAACGTTACGTGTCAACAGGCTTACTAATTTCATAAATTTTTCGTATTCCCAATATGGAGTCTCATAACGTAACGCTTCACTTCGACTTTCTTCCTACCGCTATACCCACCAAATGCTGTACTTTCTTCAAATATATTGAATGGTTTCCAATTATAGAACGTAACAACTTGTAAAGCGTTACTTTATTCTAAAAAAAAACGCATTTTGCGGGTACGTTATATGCGAATTTTTCCTTTTTTTCGATGGAAGATGATTAACGCAACGCTTCTTAAGTGGTAGATCGCCATATCTGTGCTGTGTTACGTACTTCGGAGATGAATGACGGCTTTAACGAGATGCGATTGATGTTACGCTTGTATTTCATGCAATGTGATGCTCGTATTACGGAGTAAATGGTATTTTCTCGATGATTTTATTCGTTTTTTTCAATGTCTTATCGCGCTTTCAGTATAAGAGCTTGCAATGTGCTAAGAAAGGTACCACTAAGCTTTCAATATGCTGAGAAAGGGCTCATCACGCTTGCAATACGATAAGAAAGGAACTATCACGCTTGCAGTAAGCTAAGAAAATGTTCATCACGCTTCAATCTGCTGAGGAGGAGCTCATCGTGCTTACAAATATACTGAAAAAAGGGTTCGTTACGCTTCAATCTACTAAGAAAGGAACCGCTACGCTTGCAATATGCCAAGAAAGGGCTCATCATGTTAAAAAAACATTAAGAAAATAAGAAAACAACCTAATTTGTTCAATTAACAATAGAAATCTATTTGAAAACACCTTCTTTACTGATCTTTCACAAAATCATGGAATTTCAACGTACCCAAATGGTTAAGAGGAAAGAAAAAAATCCTGATAAAATTCTAATTTACATACAAATCGTATTTAATAAATAGAAGCTTAGATCAAAGAAGAATTTCCGAAGTTGCGTCACGACATTGGTGACACAAAGCGGAAGTTGTTACTCGACCTTGACCCCCCCACTCCGCGCCACTTCGCCATTTTGATAGAAATCCGATCTACAACCGAACGTGCTCCAACATTACCAAATTTGGTTTTGGATTTTAAATAATAATTAACACCGAAAAAATCGTAAATTGGAACCACGGAAACCCATTAGAACCGATGGAACTTAATGAAGAAGAATTTCACTTACTTTGCACCTGTTCTTTACTCAATTCTTCCACCTGAAATTGCATTTTTTTAAATAAAAAAAAATTTAATTTTCATTTTGTAATTTTTTTTCTTTTTCATTTAGAAAATTAGAATGATTTTTTGGTTCCTCGACTTACCATTTCTTTGAAGCTTTACTCTCAATGGACTCGTGGATCGAGACTAACGAGCGACAGTATGTGACTCGTCACTTTATGGATTTATCGTGACGCCCCCGCACTGGGAATTATGGGTAACCAGGAGTTCTTAAGTGAGGAAAATATCATCTTTGAGCTATATTTAGCGATCACGTGAGTGAATTGCATTATTTTTTTCCGATAAATTACAAAAGTTCGGCCATAGAAAATTGGGTTCCATGATTACAAATGGCAATTTTTTTCAATTACTCTTCTTCTTCACGAAGTCTAATTAATTGACAATGCTTGGAGGTGAATTTTCTTCATTAGAACAATTTTAGAGATGTTTAGAGCCACTTTAGAGCTTTTTTAGAACCATTTTAGGTGTTTAAAACCACTTTATAGCGTGTTTAGAGCCATTTTAAGGGTTTAGAGCTTTTTTTAGGACCATTTTAAAGGTTTACAGCTACTTCAGATCTTTTTAAGAACCATTTTAGGTGTTTAGAGCCACTTTAAAGTTTTTTTAGAACCATTTTAAGGGTTTAGAACCACTTTATAGGATGTTTAGAGCCATTTTTATATGGATTCATGCTAATTTGTAAAAATTTCTTAAGATAATTTAACAAAAATCCCACGCGAATTTCGAAAAAACGCAACTTTTGCTATAATAATTCGTTCTCTTCTTTTTTTAATTCGTTAACAGAAAATAGATTTCCTGGAGAATTTTCGTAGCAGTTTTCTAACGAGTCGTGTGCAAAATATGGCGGTGTTGTAGCTAAAATAATTTTTTTAAATTTAAATTTTTAAGAATTATCTTAAGTTTATTTAATAATTTTTAAAATTTTCACCCATTTCTTGAAAACACAAGGATTTAGAAGCAAGAAAAGACGAGTTTATACGGTTAAAACCATAAAGAACGTGAAAGGAGGATTTAAGCAGCTAAAACCATTTTTAAATCCGGAAAAGGAGTTTAAGCTGCTAAAACCCTTTATAAAACTCGTGGAAGAAGAGTTTAAGCAGCTAAAACCCTTTATAAGGCTCGTGAAAGAAGAGTTTAAGCAGCTAAAACCCTTTATAAGGTTCGTGGAAGAAGAGTTTAAGCAGCTAAAACCTTTTATAAGGCTCATGAAAGAAGTATATGTAAATGTCTCGACCTATTCACACAGTAATTCTGTCATAGTGGCCCGATTTTAAAAATCTTTGGCTCTGTACCAGGTGAATTTATTTCATTTTTTTAATAGTTTCTGCTATATAAAGCCATGAATGTAAACACGACTATACCATTTACATAGCTTAACGTTATGTGGATATCATTGCTAAGCCCTATAACTGTTGTTGAAATTATCCAGTTAGAAATGATGTAGGCGTTCGTTTATTACGCTTGAAATTTATGCGAATTTTAATATTTTTCTTTACTCGATACCCTTAAAATCTATTTATATGACTCGTAGAGCCTTATAAATAGATAAATAGATTTGGTTTGAAAGGGTTTGATCCATTTAAAGAAAGGTTTTGGTCCTCTAACTCTTTTATAAGGCCTATAAATGGATTGAATCCCTTAACACTTCTATGAGTCTTACAAAGGGCTTTGACTTAAACGTTTCTATAAGTCCCAATCAATGCTTAAGCCTCATAAAACTTTGTTTTTTTACCAGCCATATAAAGAGTTATGTTCCTTATTCTTCTTTCATAAACTCTATAAAGGGTTTGAGCCCTATAAACTTTTCTTCTACAAGCCTATAAAGAGCTTGTCTCTCTAAAATTTTTCTATTAGCTATGTAGAGTTTAAGCCTCTTAAAATCTAGATCTACAAAGCCCTGTAAATGATTTGATTCGATTAACCCTTCTTCTATGAGCCATATAAAGAATTTAATCCTTTAAATGTGTATTCTAGAAGCCTTACAAAGGATTTGAATATCTTAAACTCTGCTATAAGGTGCATCTTAAACTTGTTTTTAAAGCCATATATAAAGTTGATCTCTTAAATCCTTCTTCCATAATTTCTGTAAAAGGTTTAATCCCATAAACTCTTCTAAAAGCCTACAAAGGGTTCGTTTCTTCAAAGCCTTTCTATAAGACTTACCTCTTAAACTCTTTCCCTACGAGATTTAGCTCCTTATTCTAACATTCTTCTAATCTAAAATTTGATAAATCTTTCTAAAATTCCCAAAATGTTATCCATTTCTATCAACCCAACCCTCTTACAGGGTCACAGCTTTATTTTGCTAGAGAGCGTGTTGAAAACGGCACCTTCAATCAAGAGTATAGACTATTGGGAGTGGCATACCTGGCATCAGCTTTTCTCTCACCAACATCAATTGTGATTCGTCCTGGTGTAAATTTCACATCATGCATGTTGTGCCAATTGCAGATAGATGCATGTCATGGCAATGTAAAATGTGGTGTACTTGACTGCTGCATACCACATCAAATTGTTTGTATGCTTGTATGAAGATGTGTGTGGAAGACAATAGCAAACAGGATCGTATATGGAATTTACATGCTGCTTCTCGTCCTCCAGAATAAGTGCCGGATTTGCACATAAATTGCATCTTGGGGCCTTGCGTTATGAGTCGATAGCTTGGGGCCTCATATTTTTACATGTACCATTTAATAGAGAAGGGTTGCATTTGGTAAACCAACCCTGTTAAAGTAGTGTTTGTGAAAATAAGACATTGTCGTGTAACTGTAAAAGTTGCAGTAGAACAATGAGAGCATCAGAGCAATGCTTAAAAGATCCCTTTTGCACATGGCTAAGTGTTCAACTGAACACACGCCTTAAAGTATCTTAAAGAATGTAATTTCTTGTTTAGATTTTGTAATATTTATTGCTATTTTTTAAAAAATTAGGAAATATATCATAAATTTATTCATTCGTTTTCTTTATTGTAATTTTTAGAATAAAACTTCTATTTTGCATAAGTTACAATTGTTTGACAGCATTAAAAAATCCAGCAACGAGTTGCATAACTTTCCCGGCTATTATGAGATTTTGTTGTAAAAATCCTTTTATATTTTTAATTACTATAAAATGGTAAAAAGCTTGATTTTGAAGGTAGGAACAAGTTTTATAAGAAAAAAGTATAAATGTTAATAACGAGTAGAATCGTCATTACACAACTCTTTTATCTCCCGACCCCCTCGACCTTTAACCACCAAAATTTAATAGCATCAAAGCCCCTCATATACAAGCCACCAAGCCAAATTTCGTTACTTAATCTTTGCCCCATCCTGAGATACTAAGCAAAATAGATGCTAATAATATATAATAATTAATAACATAAATTCTTTAAAAATAAAATCTCATAATAGATGGCATTACAAGCAATTTTAACTTTTCTTTTTGCCGGGAAAGTTAGGCAACTCACTGCTGGATCTTTTTTAAAAATTATTTATAAATTCTTTATTTAACTATAAAAATATACAATTAAAATCAAAAAATAGTCTGGAAAAACATCTGAAAATGATAAAAAACGAAAATATAGCTATAAATATCTAAAATTAATATTAAAAATTGTAAATGCCACAAAATAAGACTCCCCTTGATTTATAAATGTCTAAAATTTAATAGAATGGATGCCCCATATACAGAAATAACCCTGCAAAGTTTCAAAAGCTTTGGTTCATCCATTCCTGATATATAAAGCAAAACAGAGGCCCTTGTGAACCCTCATGTACATGCACGCACAATTTTGTAAGGGTTTATTTTACATTTTTGGGCTTCTGAAGTGTCGAAAATAATGAGAAATGCAAACAATCAGTGGTCAAAATTTGACCGAACACAATACTTTCTCTATTTTATTTTGTAACAGCAGGGCAAGTAAGACCGCTTGCCGTGTAACAGGTATATATTTTCATTTATGTCTACCTGAGTTTATTTTGAAGATAGTCCTTCCATAAGTACTTAGCATAATGAAAGTTACACTAAAAGTTTTAGTTTTATTCTACGTGTAGTAAAAATGAAAAGGAAAGTGATAATGTGAATTTGATCAATGTTGCGAAAAAAATGTCTACGAAGGAATGTTGCAGTAAAAAAATGTTTATTTTTATTATATTTATTACACACATCTTGATAAATTCAGATTTACAATTTTATAATTAAAAATAACACTGACCATTATTGAATTGTGGGAGTCGGAGTCGGACTTGATTTTGACTTTTGAATTTCTTGTTCCACGTTGGTGATTTCTTCTTCTAACTCTGCACAAGCTCGTTCGATTTCATAATTTTTACTTACTAATCCTACCCAACTGTATAAAAATAAATTATTTTATTATCATTATAATAAAAACAATTTTATTCATCATATATCTAAATATACAGTAGAGCGTCGTTTATTCGAATCAATTGGGGACTGGGGTTGTTCGGATAACTTATTTTTTGGATAACCGATTATGTATGAAAAAATACATTGTTAATATCCCATGTAATTATTATATTAGTATATCCCAATAACAGTATATTAATATATATCCCACGTTGAAATTTTTCTCCGTTGCATGTCGCACGCGGTGAATTTTCGTCGATGTTAAGCCTAACAAAAATTTTTATAATAATAATCGTGGCTATTGTGTTGTTAAAAATTATTTCTTTATTTTGTATAAATGAAATAAATATAAAAACAAAAAAAATTATACTTTAAAAGTTAATCTAGTATAAAAAACGTTCGATTCAGCAGGACACAGTCCGACTGGAACGCTTTTGGTTAACTGACGTTTCGGTTGATTAGCTTTTGGATAAACGACGCTCTACTGTATGAAATTACTTGTCCTGACTGACTGAGTGATTGATTCATCATCACCCAGAGCAAATCGCCAAATCTAAAGAGGTGAAATTTTGTACACAGGGTACATCATGAAAACGCACACTAAGAAGGGATTTTTCAAAATTCCCCTGTGGGGGAGAGGGAGAGGATTAAGGCTTAACCTGAAGAATGGCTTCTACTGTACTATTTTAGATGCAATTTTTTTGTTTTCAACTATATTTAGTCTTTGTTGAGTACTTAGATGTATTAAATTGATAACATTTCAGACATTGCTGTAAATATTTTTATATATTTCGATTTTTTAACCAAATGTTCGAACCATTTTAAATTTGAATTTGTTATTGGATATTGGTTCGATTATAGAACAATTGTAAACATTCCAGAAAATTAATCAAATTGAAAATAGTTCATTTGATTCATGGCAATTCTCATCATTCTCAGCAGTAGGTGTTATATAACAGTTACTATGGTTGTTGAAATACTGAATATAAATGGGGTTTTCTTGCAAAATCCGCACAGGCAAAGTCACGGGTAACAGCTAGTTAATATATATAACTATTTTGGTCTCATTCACTTGCTTACCAATATATATATATATTTGAGTAGAAGCAAGCTTTTACTGAAAAATTAAATGGTGTAGTGGAAAGAGGATGTCTAGTATATTATAGAATTTCTTAGAAATGTCAACTATTTCATATTCTATGAGCATCAAACTGTAATACCCAATGCTCGTAGTGAACATTTTGACATGTAAACAATTTCAGACATATTTGCTTACTCGAAACCTTTTAATTTGTCTTAATAATGCAACGCAAAACACTATGGTTAGGTGATTAAAGGCAATCAGGAGATAAACTTCAAGTATTTAAATAATGAATAAAACATTTATATATATTTAGAATAATATAAAATAGCATAGAGGACAAGGAAGATCATGTTTACTATCTTCATGCTTTAATTGTCTTACTAAATCATCTTAAATAAGGCAGAGGTCTGTCTTTTCACATTAACTAACTTTAATTGAAATAATAAAGGGCAAAGACACGGAGGCGATTAAGCTTACAAGTATTTTTTACGACAATGTCATTGTCATGCAAAATTTAAAAAGAGTAAGAAAAAAATAACACCCCAAAAACATTGGCAAATGTCATAATAAAAGCAAATATAATTGAAAATTGCAATATCGGCAACATGCTCTAAAGTGAAGTGTCATAAAGTGAGATACAATTATGTTGGAGTCTAAAATTGCAGGTCAATAGTACAATGAAATTATTAAACTGCTGAACATGTTACTGAGATGGTTGAAATGAATAAACGTGTAAGCATAATGCTCCAAAAATCTGGTACAAAATGTAGAGTTTTAACTGCACTATTATGAGTCTGGTTATCAAATCCATTAAGCCAGCTCCACACATTCGGTATTCACTGAATACTGGCAACCATATAGCCAATACAAAGTAGTGTGAATGATTTACTTTGACAAATATTCAATGCTTTCCATTTCCCATTCCTTGTCGGTATATTGTGCCAAATCGAAGGGGAAAATAGACAATTATTTGTCTATTGACAAATACTGAATGGTGGAGTTGGCTTTAAGGACACAAAAGCAAATGAATAATATACAAAAAATTTTTATTTTACAATGATTTGTCATCTTTCTGATAAAATTAGTTTGAGATATATTTACAACGTAATATTCTACTGAATAAATTTAAATCTTAGTGAATATATTATATAAATTAGAACAAAATTATACCTTGCTTCTAAATTTCTTAGTTTTTCTCCTGCTTCTGTTTGCGTAGTTTTTCTCTGCCAATTAACTTCTTGAATATTTTTTCTGCAAAATAAAAAAACCTATTTATTAATAATCAAACATACATAAGTAAAGAAAAACAATATAATTTAATTTTTATGTTCTTTCTAGTAATAACATTGATTTGGAGGTTTGAAGAAAAAGGCACTAGGAATACACACAAATACCCACGCTGACAAAAATAATTTTGCACACACAGAAGCGGGCATTAAAATCAAACAGAACTTCACATATGCAACGATAATGAGGATGGAGATAACCAATTACCAATGTCATGACCAACATGCTGTTTAATTCGGAATAACAATGCAGTTTAGTGTTATATTTAGAATTGTGTAGCACATCCTCTTGCACCTATGTAAGCAGAGATGTATTATACTGTCTTGCAATAGATTTTTCCAAAAATTTTCTAATTGTCTCTCCAAAATCTGCATACTCATTGATGGCAAAATGCTATATCCCACACCACACATGTTCTATACAACTATATACTATCAATTTATTGCCTATATAAATTGATGACTGATTGGACCAAGAAAGTTTCAACATTACAGAGATGCTCCTGGAAAATCCATTTGTTTGGGTGGTGTTTATTATGCTGTAGATGTTAGTGAAAGGCAACACAATTCCAGATCTTGTGAATGTATCAATTAGTAGTTACTATCTCCCTGATCATTAGTAATGAAGACTAATTACAGGAGATAGTCCATGGAGATAGTCAATGGTACCAGTATGAGCTCAACAATGAAGTTGAGATTCCGATGCTCTCCAGTGCTTTTCCATACTCATATATAATGGTTATTTGTGCCCAAACAAAGCAAAAATTGTCATTAAAAATGACGTGTTGCCATTTCAAAACCATCTATGCTTGATGGGCACGACACAATTGTAAAAAAAGGTACCATAAATGCAGTCCTGTCTTTGCAAGTTGCCTTGCAATCATGCTAGAGGACACTCATTTCTCAACATCTTTGGATGGTGGGGAGAGTCTACATGTCTTGTTATTAAGTGCTCTTCTCTTGGGATAGTTTGCTTAAAGTGACCAGAACTTTTCTGGTGTCTCCTCTTGCAACCATTGCTGCCAGTACCTTCTCACAGTAAAGTCTGATCATTCGACATGGCTGCCAATTTAACAAAACTGACCATCAAACAGCAAGTACACTGAAAATACTGAATACAGTGGATATCTAAGAGTCTTTTTATATGGTACTTGGATAGCAAATTTAAAGCACTCTACTAATAATACTTGATTGTCATTCTCAGCTCAACTATAATTATTTACATACCTGTCTGAAATATAGATGACAGTCAATAGAATTAGCTGATTTTTGCAGTAATCAGATAATTCCATCTGTGTGCACTATTTCTGCATTCATTGTTATGAATTATGAATATCATTTCACAAGAGAAATAATTGGAGCTAGATCCATTATTTATGAAAAGGAGAACTAATACATTGGAACTGTCTACATGTTGAAATTAATTCTCAAAAACGTGAAATTTGACTCGATTATGAAGAGATAATTAAGAACTCGAATTAAGAGATAATTTTATTCAAATATGAATGAATAAAATCAAATGTTTCAAAAGATCTAACTTCAAAGTGTAAGGATAATGCTAGTGTATTGGAATTTCAATCATCATTCTATTTATATTGTATTTTCTGTTTTATCCAATTTATAATCTCACTCATCATAGAAAATCAATTTTGATAAATTATTTGATATTAACACAATGAACCTCTATAAAGATTAATTAAGTTCCAAATCAATTTCTTCTACACATTAATAATAATGAGTATTCAATTGGATTGATCTCTATACAAAGAAAAGATTTCGATTAATGAAATGCACCATTGTATGAATCTAAAAAAAAATTGTCAGAAAACTAAATAAAATGTAAAATAAAAGCAAGCAATTTCAATATTTCAATTCATTATAAAAAAGATTTATAAATAATATGGTATTTTCTTGATTCTATAATACACTTTTCACCCACTTTTGTGTGTCTGAAGTAGAGGTGTTGCGACTGCTGTCGTTGCAAGTAAACTACAAGTGTTATATATCAATAACAGATGCTTTAGCTATACTATTCATCAGTCACATCAGTTAAAATAAGCATTGCTAGTAATGAGCACTTAACAGAAGAAAATTTACTTTTTAACACTTAAATTGTCTTCAAGACAACATTATGATACAGCTTTAAAAGTTATTGAATATGTACAAGAGCACAGAAATGATGTTTCCAATGTCTTTCATGGCATTTGTATCATTTTTCTAAATTGTTTCTTTAAAAATCATGAAAAAATTATGTTAAATTCATCTTGGAATTGAAGAATATATTAGTAGCAATTTTACAAAATCCTTATTAATATTATCATTAGTTTTCAAATTAGATAATATATTCTCTTACCTTAATTCTTGTAATTGTTTTTGAGTCTGTTGCAACATTTTTACTAAAATTGAATTGTACATTTTCCATGCTTCGCATCCATATTTAGACATCAGTTCCAAGTTTGCAATTCTAATTTAAAAAAAAATAATTAAATATATAAATATCAACACACAAAAATCCAAAATATACACATTAAAATGCTTTAACAAAGTAAACGTATGAATTTATTGTACTTATTCTATAACCACAATCTTAAAATAACAACAAAAATATATTAAATAAATTTTACCTAGTCGCCTGGTGTTCTAATTGTGCCATTGAATTATCTACACATTCTGTCCAAGCAGCTATGTCTGTCATTTTACCAGATGGTGGCTGAGGTAATTCGTATCTAATAAATGAAATTTTTTATTAAATAAATTATGAAGTACTTCTAAATAATAATTATCAGAATAATTTATTGGCTTTTATGAAACAAAATAAAAATTGTAATGTTTTATCAGACGTTTAAGCATCCTAAAATTTAAGAAAAATAATCAAAAACAACAACTAGCCAATCTCTTTTGACTAATCTTAGTTTAAAACAATTCATTCGATGTATTAAAATCATGTATAACAGATAGGTTTTATTAAATGAGTTGCGCAAAAGCTAAAAAAGAAAATTCACAGATGTTACTACCAAGTTTTCTGAAATTACGCTAAGATAATGAATATCGTAACAATAAAAATTCAGAACAAAAACACATTTTAAAAATACAGTGTGATCCAAAAAAGACTTTACAACTTTGGAAGCACATAGAATTTTAATCGGAAGACTTACAGAATTAGTTGAGGTGTTAATTTATAATAAAACACATCAAGTTTGCCTTACATAGTGCAGAAATGTCTCATTGGATTGAGGAAGATGAGATATTCCTGAGCATTATTTTCAGTAATAAGTTAATATTTTGTCTCTTGTAAAGTGAACAATCACAACTATAAGATTTCGACATTAAAATTCTACAAAAAACTATGGTATATGTTTGTAACAGTCTAGTGTTTCGTGCTCTTAGCAAAGATAAAGTGCACGATCCTTTTTCTATAAGGAAACCATCAACGGTATTATGTATCTGGATATGCTAAAAAATTCCTCAAGTAAAATGATGACATAGGACATATGCAACTTTACAAAGATAATATAATACCTCACAACTGTACAGATCTCTGGGATTTCCTCAAATGTTTTCAAGGTTGGTGGATTGGTCAAGCAAGGAAGTCAGCATTGTCACCTCATTTTCCAAATTTAATATTTCCTGATTTGTTTATTCTCAGGTTTCTTTAAAGATCTAATGTTTATTCCACCAATGCCTGCATATCTTGCTAAACCCAAAATTCAAATCACTGCTGCAGTTACTGAAGTGACAACAGATATGCTGTTTCAAGTTTGATAAGAAGACAAATTAGGTAGAACGTCTGCTATATCACCAATGATACTCAGATTACACCAAAATAGCTGACTGAGATAAAACTTGGTGTATTTTGCTCTAAATTAATACAACAACTTATTCTGTAAGTCTTCTATTTAAAATTTTAGGCTTTCGACTTGAATTATGGACCATATCTGAAGTTGTTGAGATCCGAAAGAAATCGGTGGATTTCAACATCTTTAATCTCCACTGGAAGGTGAGAGAAGAACTTTTACCGACAAATTAATTCTACATAACAATAGTCATAACTACAATAAGAAGATTCTACTTGAATATATGTGAACACGCTTTGCAAACAATTTAAATACAAATGTAAATTGCATGAATTCAAACCACATTACATGATAAATCAAGTAGTTTTCAGTCAGGAAACTTGTGATTTGTTATTTAAATTCTTCAAGAATCTGGTATTCAAATGTTCAATATCCTATCTCAAAATCATCTTTAAAGTGTAATTATTTATGGATTTGTTGGTTACATAATGAATTGACCATATTAGATAAGACAATTGTGGTTAGCGAGTAGGTTAATTAAAAGAGAAACTTAATCATTTTACCGTTTCATGCTTAACATTTCCATCGGTTGACGAGCCTGAAGTCGTTCAAATTCATTTCTAATAATTTCAGTCTGAAATAAAACAGTAAATGTTAATTAAATAAAGAAATTTTATAAAAGTGTTTTAAAAAATATCTTACTTTTAAATAAAAAAAAAAAAACAATATTTACATATATAAGATTGAACTTTGTCCCTCACCCCTAGACTCCTAAACCCTCATTGTGCAAAAATTCAAAAAGGGAAATGGCAAATGATACTGATTTGTATCGGTGACTGATCCCGTGACGTGAACAAATGTAAACAGGGCAGTGCGGAGCTACACGCAGAGAACAGGATAAAAGGCGATACGTACATTCAGCCGTGTGGCGTAGCTCCCGACAGCGATCAGTGTAGGAACCGTATACCTTGGGTATTCTTTTTTGGCAGAGATTTGAATTGAATTGATTTGACTTTACTTATTTTGATTATATCTAATAGTAGAATTTATTTATTTATTTTGTTGTTTGGATTTTCGAATATTTGAAATATATACTAACATTTGTTATAATTAATCATTGTTTGTTATTTATTTCACTGCTGATCAATTGAATAAATATTTATTGTGAATTTATACTTATATGTGTTTTTGGTTCCCATAAAGTCCAGGCCTGGTACTCGAACCCTAACTTGTGTAACTCCACCTTTTGCGTCACGCGGTACGTTACAATTTGAAGGTCTAGCCCCAACACTGCTAATTATAAAGAACTTTGCTCCAAGAGAAAAAAATATGACAAGACTGGAGCAAGGTGCAAAAGTAGCAATTTTCTTAGCAAGTGTTTTTTCTAGGAAATATGTTAGTAGGAACACTGATTCACTAAGGAACAAAGCAGTCAGGCAGATTTATGCATTTTTACGTAAAGAATAATCTGGGACATGCTACATTGGCCAGCGGATCTGAGTCCACACAATGTTGATGTTACACCCAGCATAACTACAACTTTTTTTACTTTTCTCAGCACTGAAAAGATTGGATCTTCCTTCATTAACACAGATCCTGACTGTAGCAGGAAATCATCAGCCCTATGCAAAAAGTCACCATTTCTGCACGACTCAAATCTCTAGGTCTCGGACAAAGATAACAGTCAATCATTTTCTTGCAATAAATATTAATTCTCACCTCTGTACAATTATACTTCTAAATGAGACAGGTTAAACCTTATCACAGTTATAGACCATACCCGTAGAAGCAAAAGAGTCAAAGAAACCACACCTCTACACTCGACCCTTTCCAAGATACAGCCCCCCGAAATCAGCCTACTTCCAGTCAATCGGGAGTCACGTCACACCACCAAGATTATCGCATTTAACTATTTAGCCCACACGACTACGTTGACTTTGAGTATCCCACTCGACTTAGGGTACTCGAAACTTTACAGTTTTAGAGAGTATGGGGCTCGCCCCCATGCAGAACACCACTCAAGACTTGCTACACTCGCCTCGAACAATGCCAAAGAACAGAGAATAAGCAGCGTAAAGGTTCGTGCGTAAAAACTGACCTTCAGAAGCAAATATCTTGCGAAGGGTTGCACGTACAGGTATGGTTCCATTGACTTTTTTGCTCGTACAGGAGGGGTCTATAACTCTGGGATGGAAAACCTCTCATTCAGAGTTCACATCTTACCCTTACCTCAAAGGAATGCATATTTAAACCTGGTAAATGTTCTAAATAATTTTTCGTTGGTCTGTATCTTCTTGTTTCTTCCTCCACCATTGCAAGAACCTATAAACAGTCATAAAATAAGGCTATTTATTTAATATATCTCTAATTACCATCATCAAATTTAAATGTTTAGAAAAAACTTTCTTTCAGAAAAAAAAATGTCTAATGTCTTCATTTATTTATTAAATATTCGATTTATTATTTAAAACTTACAGCCTCTCGCACACCAGGTTCATCGTAACCTTGGTCGATGTACGGTAAAGCATCCACGACAACTTCTCCCGCCATTGTTAATTTTAATAAGTGTTGCCAGCTCAGGTTAATTTACAAAAAATAATAAATTTTTTTAAAAATATTAATTTCTCAATTTTAAACTTATCACAAATTTTAATACGTTATAAACACTATTAATAAATAAAAACTTTTGAAAGTATTCCAAAATATGAAGTATTAATAATGCACTATGGCGCGTTTTCATGTCAGGCAGATAAATAAGTAAGCCAATGACGTAGTTCATTTTATATGAAACGAACTACGTCATTGGCTTACTTACTTGCCCCATAGTGTCTGTATAACAATCGGATGGCCGTGTAGTTAAGGTTGATAGCTTTACTTCTCGGGGACCCGGGTTCGAATTCGATCAGATCGGAAAACTCAGGAAGTTTTTGTTGTTGTTTGTTAAGTTATGGCAACTCAACATTTGGGCGATGCCTTCCGGGAGGTCTTTTAAGGAAAACTAGCCACTATTTAGACGTTACAGACGTGGAGAAAATCGGGAAAATTCCACGTGGCCAACCCGTCCGAGCGAGGCGCGAACCCACGATCGAACTCCTAGTATTCAAGGTACGAAGACCGCTTAGCCACTGGCGGGCCCAAAAAGTTTTTGTTAATTAATGTTGCTATGAGCTGATGTGAAACGATGTAATGAACACAACCTATAACAGATGATTCCAAAACCTATAAAAAAGAAAATTTGCTAATAAAAATCTTTGTAAACTGATTTATAACAAGAGAAAAATAGAATGTAAAAGTATACAGTCGACCCCCCTATAACACGGGTTCTTATAGTTCGGATTCCTATATCACGGCGAAAATATTGCGACAGTATTCGTACAAACACGCTAAAAAACTCGTATAATTCGGTAAAACGTCATCGCCGACTCGTGTCGCGACAGGATTGGTCAAACCTAGACCAATAGCGGTTACTATTTCTAANAAACGAGCAGCGGATCTACTAAAAACCATTTATTATTTAACGTCCATAAAATTTATATTTATATTAATGATGTCTCCAAAGTTTTCAGCGAATTTTTCGCAAAAAAAAAAAAAAAAAAAAAAAAAATATTTTATCAGGAAGCACGCGAACGCCATTCGATGACAAACTCCACGACGAAAACAAGCTTAAGCAATGGCGTAGTCGAACGGTGCACGCTCGGTAAGTAATCCTACAATTATCTATTTATAGCATAGTTTATATGGATTGTTCCCAAAACATTATACGTGTTTTGGAAATGTTGAGTCGAATTAGTCTAAAATCTATTAATTTTATGGAAAAAACCTTTCAAACAGTCGTAGTCCGTAAACTGCATACGTGTCGGGCTGTGATTGGCTGGACTCGTAGAAAATGGATTCATAAAAACCGGAACGTATCCACCGTGTTATAGGGGGATCGACTGTACTGTACATACGGTAGAATCTGGTTATTATAATAACTGATAATGTTATCAATTATGTTATATGTTAAATGTATTATGTTAAATGTTATAGTTATCATAATCAATCTGTCCAAAACACTATATAAAATTAGTTAAAAATAATTCGCCTATTGTAATCAAACCGTATTGTTATCAGTTGAGATAATTACACTTGGGCTTTTAGGCTTTTAGGGCTTCGGGCATATAAATATATGCCCGAGGCCCTAAAAGTCTAAATTGTTCGCATGCAAAATTTCAAATTATTTAATCCGATCCTACTCGAGATACGTTAAACAATCTCCTATATCTCTCCACTCCGTCCACCTTTAACCACCAAAATTTGACAGCATCAATGTCTCTAATACAGAAACCTCCCTGCAAAATTTTAAAAATTTTCGACAAAAGACATAGGAGTTATTAAGCTTTAAAGAGGGCCCCCACATACACTAATATCCTTTCTTTACTTCACAGATGGGTGCATAGTTAGACACTGGGAATTTAGAATATTATATTTAAAAAAAATTAAGTCTTTCTTTTGAAAGATAAACGTAAAAAAAATGGCGTGATTAGTATTATTTAACATTTCGCAATCAATCCATTGTATTCTGCATTAACAATATAAAATTGATTGATACGAAGTAATGTTAATAAATAAAATAAATTACGTCAGATCTTGCTTTCTATTATAAAATTTACACATTTATTCTAATCTGGGTATTATTATATTTAAATTAAATAATACCTGCAATAAAACGAGCATCCTTTTTGAATAAAATATATGAAAATTTCAAATTAACAGATGCTCCAAGTGAAAATGAACACTTGAAGCATCTCTGAATGTCTTCAAAGAGGTGACTTCAGAAGGTTTTCTCGTTGGATTGTATTTAAATAATTACTTGAATCGAATTGTTAAGTATTTTGAAATAGTTTATGCACTTCTGAGGCCCTAAAAGTGCGAAGGCCTTTCAGATTACATGGTGTAAAAACCAATTACATTATAGAACAAATCAATAGGGTTTGAGATTGGGGCATTCATAAACATGAGAGCCTAACCATTAAGGAAAAATTCCTCACATTTATGAATTGGTTCAGTAATAATCATGTCCTTCCCCAAAGAGGTAGTAGGACCATTTAGATCATTTGATTCGGGGCTGATTTTATAAGTAAGCTAAACAAGCTGCAGCTTAGGGCCTCACGCTTTTACACGTATCATTATTTGGTGAAGGTGAAGGGTCTGTTATATAATACAGCTTAGGACCACAGGTCTTCCTGTCCTCCTGGACTCAGACCTGAAAAACTAATAGGTGGACCCTCCTCTTTCTTCCCATTAAGGCCATTATATTTAAATTGATCTTGAATTTGAGGCATTAAAAGCAACAGTATACGTCTATTTTGATCTGGGTTCAACACTCTTCGAAAGCAATAACAATACTTAAATAAAATCAATAAAATACGTTTATACTATTTTTGTATCATGTTTTTTTTATATAAATCATTAAATTTTGTAGGCTATTTGTGAAGGTTCAGCCTAAATAGAATTCCATTTAAGTGTTAGTTAGACACATTTTTCTTCTATATATTGTCTTCTAAGAAATTTTTCTTTTTCATATAAATTTATATTTCAGGTTTCCCGAACAAAAAAACATTAATCAATAAATTCATTATAATAGTATTTTCACCGTCTTTTGAGCAAAAATTAATTTTAATTATCTAAAAAAAATCACCTGTAATTAAAAAACAAAATTCTTTCGCATTAAATTGAAGAGCAAGATTATTTAAGATGAAAGAAAAAAGAGCAGGATCATTTAGGATAAACGGAGGGAAGGCAAGATCATTTAAGATGAAAGGAAGAAGGGAAAGATCATTTAGGATGAAAGAAAAAAGGAGAGGATCATTTAGAACAAAATGGAGAAGGAGAGGATCATTTAGAATGAAAGGAACAAGAGCAGCATCATTTAGGATGAAAGAAAAAAGGAGAGAATCATTTAGAACGCAATGGAAAAGTAGACGATCATTTAGGATAAACGGAAGGAAGACAAGATCATTTAAAATGAAAGGAAGAAGGGCAGGATCGCTTAGGATGAAAGGAAGAAGAGCAGTATCATTTAGGATGAAAGGAAGAAGGGCAGGATTATTTAGAACAAAAAAGAAAAGAAGAATAGGGTAAAGGTCACCTACAATAAGAAGGAGAAGGAAGACGGAATCAATCAGAACGCAAAACAGGACGATCGGAGCCATATGGCTCCAAACAACCGAATGACTTCGTCCGCCAGGCGTCGCCACCGCAAATTGCCGGCTAGTATAGTAATTGGAGTAAGTGTCGCCGAAGTCGACTTCACCCCTGCCGTCGACTGAATTGTTTTCCAATGTGTTTCCCTTCCTGGCAACCCGATCATTAGTTTGTTTCGCTCCCAATTCAACTTACTCCAACAGCAAACATGGTGAGTTGTCCATTTCCTATATTCCACACCCAAACCACTTTCACTCAACCACTTTCATCCCTTTTCTCATCTGTTGCGCTCTCGAATTTCTCCATTCGAAACCGACTTAATCACTTAAATCGATAGAATAATTAATACTTAAGAAACTCAACTCCGCGTAACGTTAATTTTCACACTGTAAAAAAATTTTGATATATTTTTTTTTTACAAAGAAAACTCGAATCTGGTTCCACGAAGAGTTTTCAGTCTTCTCCGACATTAAATTGATTTTTTTACACGCGAAAACTCAAACAATTTCTCATTTACTTTGGCTTTCTCCGTGTTAAGTCGATAACTTTTCCTTGTATTGACTGATCGACAAACTGTTAACTTGTTATATTTTGTTTACGTACAGCGACTTTCAGTCGCCTGCACTTTGATTTTTCGTTGGTTCTGTTGAAAATAGCTAAGGAATAATACCATTTTTATGGTCTTCTTCCCTACAAAAAACATGCGTGTGGGCAGTTATATAACTTAGAAGTTAGTTCTATTGACCTTTTCGAACTCGATGTTTGACAAAGTGCCATTAAATCATCAGTCACGCCAATTTCGATCGTGGTGTTATCGGGTTTAATGTAACTTTTAACAGGTTATACGATGATTGTACGTCGAGTACGGGTTAAATTAATGGTGAGAACATTCATTGATAGTGATAAAGAATAAGTTTATTCTCACACACTCCACAAGACAGGAGAATGGGTGTGTTATTTGTGGTACTAAATCTGTTCGTATACAGTAATGTGGAGTACTGTGGTATTACCTGTATAGTCTAGTGTACTATATACGAGTGTATAGGCTATTTGGATGGTATACAGGCTACTTTGGTGTATTATTTACATTATATTACCTCTATAGACTAGTGTGGTGTATTGTTGGATGGTATATCTCTTCAGGCTAGTGTGATTTAATGTATACACGTCTATAGGCTAATATGATGTATTAATTACATTTTATACGTGCCTATTGTGATTATTTGGTGTGTGATGTTGGATAGTGTGGAGAACATCCAATGCCCATCTTATTAGTGTGGTGTGGAGCACCATCCTACAGTGTTCCAATCCTTCCTACGGAGTTAATACTTTTCTGGTATTACTTGTTGATTTAAAGTTTGGTAATAAATAAAGTGTTATCATCCGTACGATGCGATGCGTCATTGAGTGCAATACGACAAAGTTCGTAGAGAGTTTGTCTCCTTCGTTTGCCTTGAACTATTTTGGTGATAGATGGGGGTGGAAGGCGATGGGACCAAAATAGATTTTAGAGGTAACGGAATCGCCGCTTTTCTACAAAAAGACAACATTTAAAAACATCAAATGAGATGATGTAAGATTTCGTTGAAAAAAGTTCCGACATCATCCAACTCTATTCTTGTACGGAGCCTTTAAGTTCGAGGAATTAAATCGTTTACTTTAAATAAATAAATAAATATTTTAATTTATTTTATCGTTAAATTCACTCTAAATGAGTCAAATTTTCCTTTTTTTCTTATTATATTCCCTCGTTTTTTTCCAATCTTTTCCATCGTAATTTTGGGAAGAATTATAGAAAAACCTGTGTAAACCGGACTAAAAATTTAAAGTTTCTAAGGAAAATTATCATTTCAGGATCCATCCTAATGAATATCCTATTATCCTGATGAATGGAAAATTATATAATGCAAGCTGTCGTGAACCAGGCGAATATCATGATGAATATCATTATCTCGATATCCATCAAGACACCAGGAATATCAGAATATTCTGTTTATAAAAATAATCCTGGTATCCTTAAAGATATTAGGATATTAAAATCCATTAGAGTTCCTGATAAATATTAGCAATTTATCAGGAAAACTAAACATATACTGACGAATCCTGAATATCCTAACGTCTTGTTAGATATCAGGATAATGATATCAAGAAGATATTTATCAGGATCAGGGTATATCAAAGCCATTTAAATGTTTACCTGCTGTTAGAACCTGTATTTATTAAAAACAATTAAAAATTTTTTGCTGATAATTATATATTTAGTTGCTAATTTTTATACAATTTTTAACGAATCATTCAATAAATTTACTAATCAATATATCTCGACTTAACGAGCATCTGTAAACAGAGGCCATTTGCAAATAAAAATGGACTCTGTTTAGAGATTAGATTGTATATTCATGGAAATCTATGAAAACAAAAATAACCTGCAAACAGTGGATCACCTCCGAATAACGGCCATTTTTCGTGTTCCTTTCAGCGGCCGTTGTTCAGAGGTTTGAACTAATTAAGTCTTGAAGTTGGAAAAGCTACTGTATAAACTACTACATTTCAAGAGCCCACAACACCCTTGAAGTGTGATGGATTCTTGAAGTGTTCTTGCAGTGCTTTCAGAGCAATGCTACAAGAGCAATGCTACAAACATGAGGAAGAGTTCAAGCTTACATTGTTGCATCCTACGTTCTCTTTGGCTATATTAAGTAAAAAATTTAATAGTGAAAGTTATTAATCTTGTTTTTGTAGATCTACTTTCATTTGCCTCTTGCACCCTATTGCATTGCGGAATGGACAGACTGTAACAATGTTTTAATCCTTTGCAACAGTCTGTCCATTCCTTTGCAACAGTCTGTCCATTCCGCAATGCAATAGGGTGCAAGAGGCAAAGTAGAGGGTAAAGTAGAGGGTAAACGTAGGAAAAGTAGAGGGTAGTTCAGGGAACGGAACATCTCGTGGATTCGCACGTGGAGTTTTTCAAGTTTTCTTCACGTTAGTAACACATCTAAACAGGGGCCAGTTTTTCGTAGAAAGTCCTCCTCTTTCGGCAAATACAGCTGGAAACCCAGTTGTGTCAAACAATTTTCCTGATGCGATTCATTTATTTGATTCTTGGCCTTCCATGTGATCTGGGTTCTGAATCCTTTGGGACTTTGGATCCTCCAAGTATTTCCTGTGGCATTCTACTTACGTGTTTCAATGAGAAACTAAAGAAAACATTAAATTACCGTCGACCCTCGGAATAATGGCAGAAACGTTGTATCCGAAGAGATCATAGTCAACTTTATATGAGGTCTTTGATAAGAGACATAGCTTATAATACGAAGGAACAACACACCGATTAAAGTGAATGAGATGAGGAGTAAGCACTGCAATAGAGAGGCAGGAGTGATAAGATATGTAAATNGAATGGACAGACTGTAACAATGTTTTAATCCTTTGCAACAGTCTGTCCATTCCGCAATGCAATAGGGTGCAAGAGGCAAAGTACAGGGTAAAGTAGAGGGTAAACGTAGGAAAAGTAGAGGGTAGTTCAGGGAACGGAACATCTCGTGGATTCGCACGTGTTTTTCAGGTTTTCTTCATGTTAGTAACACATCTAAACAGGGGCCAGTTTTCCGTAGGAAGTCCTCCCCTTTCGTCAAATACAGCTGGAACTCCAAGTTGTGTCAAACAATTTTCCTGATGCGATTCATTTATTTGATTCTTGGCCTTCCATCTGATCTGGATTCTGAATCCATTGGGACTTTGGATCCTCCAAGTATTTTCTGTGGCATTCTACTTACGTGTCTCAAAGAGAAACTAAAGAAAACATTAAATTACCGTCGAACCTCGGAATAATGGCAAAAACGTTGTATCCGAAGAGATCATAGTCAACTTTATATGAGGTCTTTGATAAGAGACACAGCTTATAATACGAAGGAACAACACACCGATTAAAGTGAATGAGATGAGGAGTAAGCACTGCAATAGAGAGGCAGGAGTGATAAGATATGTAAATACGAAAGAAACAACAAGTTCTAGGATGGAGTGGGACAAACAGAGGGGTGGGGAACAACTAATGTTGTGGGCTCACTAAGCCACAATCTAATATTCTTAATAAAATCTTACACACAATCGAAAAGCATGAAAAGATTCAGGTCTATGTTACCGAAACACGTAAAATTTAATCGACAGGCAGAACACTAAAGCAAACAGAACTCTTTTATTATATTCAAGTTGTCAGTCTACAATAATTACTTTGAAGTACGTTCGTATCATGTGCTTCATCATATCTTCCATCAAGGTCAATTGATGATACATGCAACTCGCTTAGAAAATAGGACAATCGATACAGATCGTTCGTTTGTTTATAAAATTCAACAAGGTATAAGGGTCAAACTATGTATTTTTCCATTTTCTGTATTATTAGTGTTCCATTTTCTATAAATTTAAAGAAAAAAAAGTCGAATATCGATCTGAAAACGTACACGAAAATCCCATTGAACTTTCACGTTTGTGGTGTCAAAATGGTGGCTTTTTTTTTTCTTTGCATGTATTTCGATTGTATGACTCGTGTGCAACACTAACTATCCTTATAGGATAAAATGAAAGTTGTATGTCTATAAATAGTAGAGACATAAACAAACTAGATCATAATTACTTGCCTAAATCATCTGTTTAAAGTGAAGTTATCAAGTTTCAGATGGAGTGAATATCCTTGTATTTAAAAATTGGCATGATCCTAAGGTTTAATAATTAATTTTAAAGTTTAAAATTAATATTTTAGTGGTTATAGAAGTCACGATTTGAGGGTCTTCAAAACGATCGTTAAAGCTTTCAACTTTACGACATGGGCGTTATTTGGGTGTGAAAATCGTAGGAAAATAGTAGGATTTTTATTTTGTTTTATGCCTATCATCACTATCATAAAGATCTGATTCAGAAACAACACACATCATATACCTACGTATGCAAAACTTTCCTCTGAAAGAACTTCTTTCTTTCTTATTATTATTATTATTATATTCTTCTACTCTTCAAGCACCTGTAGATTTTTGCTCCATTAAATAAAGAAGAATCCTCTTAGGTGAGTGACCTAAATATGTCATTTTATCTTTCGTAAGTGTGACTAGAAATCTCATCAAGTCGTGTTTAACGAATACGTGCTTGTTTATGAAAGCTGAAAGTCAAAACACACGAAAGTATTATAAATCTTTACAAGTAGAAGGGCCTTAAAAAGTAGTTTATGTGTATAAATTACACTGGTGTGTGTGTGTGTATATATATATATACAAGAATGCCGAAATGTTATCTGTCATTCTTATCGCTGGAAAATTTCGGAATTTGATTCGAATGGAGTTCAAATTAATGGAATTTTTTACCATTATTTTTCATACTGTACGCTGCTACCATCTATGAATTCTCGTACAAACCATTATAAAAATATAATCGTACAGTACAGTACACCCTGTCATCTTCTAATCTTAATAAATCAATACGTCGGCATAAAAATCTAGTGATACAACTTTGAATAATTATACTTTTACCTTGTCCGGTTTAAGCTCTTTTTCTTGTTTTATTATTGTTATTTTTTTTATTTTTAAATTAATTTTTAAGTTTTTTTTATCGAAATTTTATCAGTTAAACTCGTTTCTATTTACGTAAAGTTAATAAAAACTTGCCTACTAGAATGCTTATTAAAATATATTCCAGTGAAATAATGAATTACTTCCTCTAATATCGATNACTCTTTATACCAAAATTAATTTTAAGTATGATTAAAATATTCATTAAAATGTATATATTTATATAATTTACAATTGAGATTGTAAGATTAAATGCCTACAGATTGATGGAATAAGGCACGCAACACATGGGGTGGTGATGGTACCTCTCTGGGTGCAGTGGAGCATTATAGCTTTATAGGACACATACAAATTTGAATTAGGGATCAATGTTGATTTTTAGGGGGAAAATATTATCTTAAAAGGTTGGTTTTGGGTCTACTGCTTGTGGGTATTCCAGCGGCACTTTCCCTTTTTGCCCATAGGATAACGCGCCTCTGTCTGGGTGTACTGTACTTTCTATGGGAAATTGGCCCATCTATTTAGGAGCAAGACACGTGAAGAAAATGTGGAAAACTTCACACGTGAGCAGCTCGTTGGGAGGTGCGAACCCACGACCAGTGTTCAATGTCTACACTTTACTATTCACTAATTAAACAGCAAACCCCCGCTTTACGACCGATCATTCGCTTTATAACCGGTATAATATTTGACTGTTATAACTGTATAAAGTACCGTATTTTTATTTTAGTTATTGTCTTTTCTAATAACGTACAGTACGTAAGTTATGACATTGAGTTTGTAGAAAATGACGGTTCGCATTACGACGGTTAAAGATCCTAAAACGGAGATTGTATTTTCGTATAGATTAATAAAGAATTATGTTTAATTACCAACTAGATTGAGTATTTTAACTCGGAAATTGTATTCTATATTTTAATTTTTAGAAATATATAGTTATTTTAATTATTTTATAAACATTAGATTCGTTCGTCGTAAAGCGAGCCATCATTTTCCATTAGTTTAGCTTAGTAAATTGAGATTACGTTCTCGGAAATAAAGCATTTTGTGAATTAATATAGGAAGAGAAATTAAAGTTGAGGAAGAAGATGAGTGTTTTTTCCCTGGAAATTATTATAAATTTCTATTATATATGCTATTTTTGTGAGTTTATAAAGCAAAATATTGCTTGCATAATTGTTATATTTATAGCATATTTTATTGCCAATAAATAATCATATTTTGACAACATTTTGGCAATGTCTTTGCACATGTAAGCTGTTTTGTTAAATAATTTACTTTTAACAAAAATAAATTATTATTTTTTCAACTTATTTTTTTAAAAATTTAATTAAAATATTATTGTATTAATATAAAATATTCATACAAATACTGTCACAAATTCAAGGATCCTTAATTAATTATCTTATCAGCAATATTATAAACTTGTTATGAAGATGAAACATTTCATCTTCCTATCTTATCATATGGCATTTGATAAGTTATTGATGATATTCTTCAGTTTTTCTTCCATAAACTGTAAGAGAAAATTAGATATAACATGAGATATTCCTTATATCTTAGGAAAAAAACAATGGTGATATTTCCTGTTATACTTAGAAAAGGTAATGAGAGCTCCTCTTAGATGGGGTGATGATATTTCTCATTATAACTTGGAGAAAGTGATGATATCATTACACAATAGAGAGATAATGGTACTTCTTCTTACACCTTAGAGATGTGATACTCAGAGCTAGATTTATGTATAAGCTGAATAAGATGTAGCTTAGTACCTCATTCTATTCTCAGAGATATTTTACATTACCTATTATTATTTGGTGTAGGAGGAAGGATCTCTTGTATTCTGCAGATACAGGTAGTGATACTTCTCCTAAAGGTTTGGAGGGAGATGCTATTTTTTCTTATATCCTATGAGGAAATGATTTATATACAAATTTAAAATGTGACTTGTAATTTATGTGTACCATTTACATAATATATTTAGTAAAAATGATGATACTTTCCTTCATATCTTGAAGAGGAGTGATGATATTTCTTTTTATGCTTTGTAGCATTTGAGATTTTTCAAAATTAAATAAGTAAGTCTACTTCAAAAGTAAATATATTATTAGTTAATTATATATATTATTATTTTTCAATCAGAACAAGTATAGATGCTTAGAAACATTGCATAAATACTGTTTATACAATGTTTCTCTATACATAAAGTAGCATATATGACTTACTAATGAAGATGCGGATATAAAATAACAATATTCGGGTTAAAATACTTTAAAAATATTAATTTTAATTCAGAAAAATGAAGCGTAATCACCGAATTTCTTCTCTGCCATTTCTACAAGTGGCATTGAGTGTTATATTTATGTCTTTGTTTTATAAGAGAGATATGGTTTAGTTTAGTTGTTTGCATACTTTATTTTATTAGGAAATTTATGTTTATTTTAAGAATGATTCACTTAGTTTTATTTTTCATTTGTAAAAACAAATATTTTCTCTAAAAAGAATCTAATTGTAAACAGAGTTATCTGTTTACTGGTGTTAAAAATAATTATGATCAATTGTTTGTTGAGTAAAGACTGTATAAATTCACAGCATTAAATTACATTATGAAAACTTTAATGTAATTTCATGTAAATATACATTAAGAAGCTTTTTACCTGTATTATTAATTTTACAAAAAAGTAGTAACTAGAACCAATGAATCAGTCTTATTGTACTCATAGATAAGACTTCAGCTGCATTTCTATGTTGGTAGTATTGCATTTACATTATGCTACGTTGTTTATATTGACTATTTTCTCTTTATTTATACGTTGACATAACACGAAGACGATTTGCCTTTCGAAAGGGGTTTTTTCCCGCGAGAAACTGGCCATTATTTAGGCATTAGACCACTCATTGATGGGCTCTTAACTGGAGTTAACCGAATGAATAATACCGCTAGACACTAGTAATTGGTCGCACTAACCTACCTGGAGTTTTCTTGGTTTTTTTTCACGTGTAAATAAGTGCCAGTTTCCCATAGAAAGTCCTTCCGGGAGCATCCTCCTCTTGGCAGATTGCCCATAGGTTGAGTTGTCTGAATCCATCAATCTAATGCAATGTAATCGACCTAACTATAGAAACATCGGATCAATCAATGTATACAAATCAAATTATTAAAGGATTGACGCTTTCTGGGGATGATAACAGACCTTCTCCATAGATCAAAGAAGCTCGAATCATCGTAATGATCGAGTTTATTTCATGTACGGAAGATTACCCTCATAGTATATGAGGCCTATAAGTTGATCTATTGAAAGAACCTGTAATTATAAAGCTGAGAGTTCTTCTGTCTTTCGTTAATTTGAAAATTGCAGCCCTGTAATTATAGATTCTTTAATATACAGAAGGGTATGGAAAGTTAAAAACCTCAGAATTTCAGGCTCCCGAATGCCTTATTTCACGATGGAAAAAGCCTGTGGGCTAAATGTTATTAATTTAATTCATTTCTTATAAGTATTTTTTGATTAAAATCGCTTTAAAAATAAGCTTTATCAATTCTCTAAAACCCCGTTTTAACGTAAGCTTCTCTTTTCGGGAATTGAAATCAATGAACTCTAGTGACAAGTGATAAGAAAGATGTGAATAACTGCCAAGAATTAATCCAACTTCCCAAAATAATATTACTCTTTTTCTTTAAAAAAAAAGAGAAGAAAAATGCATAATTACCTTTCTTCTTAAGCTTAAACATGGATATATTTTTTTTTTTAAATAAAGAAATTGCAAATAGTTTTTAACGCGAATTTCCAAGAAATTGAACAATTAATTGCAATTATCGAGCCAAATTTAATATATTTTTACCACTAGAAACAGTAAGGAAGTTAAAATTCTAGAATAGTAACAAACAATTTCATGTAAATTCAAAGAATTTCTATATATAATGTAATTATGAGGCCATTCACCCTTACGTGAGGAATTTATCACTCCTCCTCCTCCTCCACAAGAGTACTGATAATATCTTTAAGATTTTTCTGTTATATCTATAGAGATCCTTCTGTTTTTGTATATATATTAATAAAAAAGCCTCTTCTATATATTAATAAAAAGGCCTCGTTCTTCATCACCCAATGTGGGCCTACGAAAGGTCCGAAAAAGGCTCTTAGTTCCTCCTCTTCTTCCAGTTTTTTCTAATTTTTAACCTTTTACCTTTAGGATTTTACGTCCCGCGGGCCTTTTTATGCCTTCGTGGTTCATTAAAATAGAAAATTTTATGTAATTTAATATAATTTAAGTGTTAAAACTATTGAATTTTAAATTACAGTAAAAACCTGCGTAAAGCGATTTCCGTTTTGAGGAGGTTTTACTGTATAATCTTTAATATTTAAAAGATATTTTAAAGATTATTAAGCAATGTTATTCATTATTTGTTTTTTCTTTTTCTTTGTACAGACGGAATACGGTCTGACAGAAGAGCAAGTAGCTGGTAAGTAAGCTTGCAAATGTTATAGAAAAATAAAAAGAATGGAGGAGGAACATCGTAATTTCTTGGCTTCGGTCAATAGCAGCGAAACAGATGGCCGAGATTGTTCTAATAACGCTTTTTACTGTCTCTTCTTCTAACCCAGGAAATGGTAAATTTAGCCCAAATGTAATAACCATCAAGAACTGGCATGCTGACAGTTGCCAATCGAGCGAAACGCGATATTTCCTAGAATATACTGTACTTGCAATGCTTTGCAACCCCCCTAAAATTCTTTTATCTATTAAAATGGAAAGATTTTCTTGTTAATTACGTTGTAGGAAGCCAAAAAATTGCCATAAAAAAATCAGTAATTGATTACTTATTTGGATTGCCATCTTGGATCCTCTGAGAGAACCAATGGTTTAAATCTCGTTTTAATGCTAATTTTTTTTTTTTTAAAATTAGCATTTTAAAATTTATAATTACAGTTGACCCCCTATAATACTGTTGATTATTCCGTTTTATATGAATTCCATGTTGTACGAGTCACTTAGATTTTACAAATACGTGTGCCGGGCTGTGAACGGCTTACGTATTTGTAAAATCTAAGTGACTCGTACAATATGGAATTCATATAAAACGGAATAATCAACAGTATTATAGGGGGGTCGACTGTACTGTACATCATTCGTTTAATTACCATATTTATGGGAATTAAATTAGCTTGTTTGTGATAATTTTGTTAGGATATTTATGCTAATTGTTTTATGGTTTCTATCAACATTATGCTAGTTTCAATGATTTAATAGTGCAGTAAAACCTGTATAAACAGGAATCGTTCCGTATTGAAGAATTTTTTTTGCAGATTTCCGTCTTATACAGGTTCCGTTTTGGACAGGTTTTACTGTATTATACTTCTGTTAGGGACTCTCTCCTTAAATTATGTGGGTGGATGGTTACGCAGGTTATTGTTACATTGCAAGGGAGTGGTACTAGGGCCTCGAACACAAAGATTCGCTTTTGTTTCCGAAGTGCTGCATAGTGCATCGTACTGTCTTTGCTTTGTAAGTTATTCTGTCTTTCAAAAATGGTACAGTACGGTACAGACTCATGTACAGTGTTGACTTTATATATTTATTGTTAATGTATTTTATGATTTTCTTCTTATAAAGTTTATGCTTTTGATCGTCCAATTGATTTTTGCTGAGGCTCCCATTATTGGTCTTGCTAATAAAAACCAAGGAACACTGATAGTTTGTTTAGGGTTCAAGCGTTACCCAGTTTTCTTCACGTATCTAACACTTAAACAAGTGTCCTAGTGGGCCTGGCTGAACCCCCGAACGGTCCGAAAAAGGCTCTTAGTTCCTCCTCTTCTTCCAGTTTTTTCTAATTTTTAACCTTTTACCTTTAGGATTTTACGTCCCGCGGGCCTTTTTATGCCTTCGTGGTTCATTAAAATAGAAAATTTTATGTAATTTAATATAATTTAAGTGTTAAAACTATTGAATTTTAAATTACAGTAAAAACCTGCGTAAAGCGATTTCCGTTTTGAGGAGGTTTTACTGTATAATCTTTAATATTTAAAAGATATTTTAAAGATTATTAAGCAATGTTATTCATTATTTTTTTTTTCTTTTTCTTTGTACAGACGGAATACGGTCTGACAGAAGAGCAAGTAGCTGGTAAGTAAGCTTGCAAATGTTATAGAAAAATAAAAAGAATGGAGGAGGAACATCGTAATTTCTTGGCTTCGGTCAATAGCAGCGAAACAGATGGCCGAGATTGTTCTAATAACGCTTTTTACTGTCTCTTCTTCTAACCCAGGAAATGGTAAATTTAGCCCAAATGTAATAACCATCAAGAACTGGCATGCTGACAGTTGCCAATCGAGCGAAACGCGATATTTCCTAGAATATACTGTACTTGCAATGCTTTGCAACCCCCCTAAAATTCTTTTATCTATTAAAATGGAAAGATTTTCTTGTTAATTACGTTGTAGGAAGCCAAAAAATTGCCATAAAAAAATCAGTAATTGATTACTTATTTGGATTGCCATCTTGGATCCTCTGAGAGAACCAATGGTTTAAATCTCGTTTTAATGCTAATTTTTTTTTTTTTAAAATTAGCATTTTAAAATTTATAATTACAGTTGACCCCCTATAATACTGTTGATTATTCCGTTTTATATGAATTCCATGTTGTACGAGTCACTTAGATTTTACAAATACGTGTGCCGGGCTGTGAACGGCTTACGTATTTGTAAAATCTAAGTGACTCGTACAATATGGAATTCATATAAAACGGAATAATCAACAGTATTATAGGGGGGTCGACTGTACTGTACATCATTCGTTTAATTACCATATTTATGGGAATTAAATTAGCTTGTTTGTGATAATTTTGTTAGGATATTTATGCTAATTGTTTTATGGTTTCTATCAACATTATGCTAGTTTCAATGATTTAATAGTGCAGTAAAACCTGTATAAACAGGAATCGTTCCGTATTGAAGAATTTTTTTTGCAGATTTCCGTCTTATACAGGTTCCGTTTTGGACAGGTTTTACTGTATTATACTTCTGTTAGGGACTCTCTCCTTAAATTATGTGGGTGGATGGTTACGCAGGTTATTGTTACATTGCAAGGGAGTGGTACTAGGGCCTCGAACACAAAGATTCGCTTTCGTTTCCGAAGTGCTGCATAGTGAACCATACTGTCTTTGCTTTGTAAGTTATTCTGTCTTTCAAAAATGGTACAGTACGGTACAGACTCATGTACAGTGTTGACTTTATATATTTATTGTTAATGTATTTTATGATTTTCTTCTTATAAAGTTTATGCTTTTGATCGTCCAATTGATTTTTGCTGAGGCTCCCATTATTGGTCTTGCTAATAAAAACCAAGGAACACTGATAGTTTGTTTAGGGTTCAAGCGTTACCCAGTTTTCTTCACGTATCTAACACTTAAACAAGTGTCCTAGTGGGCCTGGCTGAACCATAGAAGAACCTCTAAGTGACCATAGGGTGGAGAGATTTATAAAAATGGTCTTTAAGGAAACCTAAACAAGTGCCAAGCTTTCTGTATCATGTGTCTAACACATAAATAGTACTAGTCTTATAAAAAGTTCTATCTGGAGGCAGATTGCCCTTATGTTTTGTTGCCTTATTCCATCAAATCAAATCATTTCTATTGAGGAGGCATCAAGAATTTTGACTTGGGATTCATGGAGAAGAAATAAAGAAGTGACATTAAACTTAAGTAATGTTATTTGTCTCAATTGCATACATTCAGCTCCAACCCTAGTAATGTTAATATTTTAAATTTAGATGATTTAGTGATAAAGCACAAAAAATATTGATCATTCTCTAATGACTTTCTGAAGAGACTGAATTGTTAAATATAGTAACATAACAGATCTAAATATGTATTTTTTTATAAATTAGTTTTTTAGAGCAGTAAGTTATTTAGGCTAATTATAAAATATCATTACATATTGCAGGTCTTTTCATCCAAAAACTGTGTCTAAAATTAATCTAGTTATGTTATTTTTGTGAAGGGGATTAAAAAAAAAAAAGCAAGAGGAGAAACTGAAATAGGGTAATTGGACTCTTACATGTTGTTTTTTTGAAAGAAATTCTGTTTTTTTTTTCTTCTAAACTCTCTGTTTAAAGTGTTTAAATCTTACTTTATACACAAAATATCTACTTTCTGTGCATAAAAATGTATGTGGAATATGTTACTGTGCATATGAATAACCCAAAGCATAAATGTGGAGTCCACTCTCCTTCGAAAACCATAAAAATATTAAATAAAACCAACAGAACAAACAAGAACAGATTACTTTTACTATTTACCGAAAGAAATGCTAATTTTTATCACTCTCGTATGCATTAAAACCTAAATTTTGCCACCCCCTTGCAAAACTGATGTTGCGGCCTTAGCTTTAGCATGAAACTCTTTCCTCTCATCAAACAATAATAAATTGCATTTAATTGCGTGAAGGCGTAAGCTGCAACCATGTAGCAAAAGGCCCAGAGGTACTACAACTTAGGGCTTCTTTGCTAGGAGGTTGCAGGTTAGAGCCTCATCCATTAAACTTCCCGAGCACTAGCTTATTTCTGAGAGTGAAGCCAAATGGCCCTCTCTAACTGAGGCCCATCACGGCCATTTGTCTTGTGGTCATGACTTGAGATCCGTCAAGGAAACTGTAATTGAAGGGTCTAATTTTTTAAAAAACTCAGCAATAAGTTGCAAAATTTAAAAAAAAAATCCAGCAAGAACAATCCAGTGAAGAGGGTTTCAGGATGGAGGCCATTCAATGAAATATTTTAGTATTGAAGATTAAGCCAGTGAAGCACTTTAGTTTGAAAGATTCAACCATTGAAGCACTTTAATATAGAAGAATCAATTATTATAGCGCTAATATTAAAGATTAAACCATTAAATTTGCTTTAATACGAATCATTAAACTATACTTCAGAGTAGAATTCCTCCAACTCCAGTTTTATAAGATTAAAATTGAAGGATGCTGCGACTTCCGTCGTTTACATTCCAATTCGTTAATTAAACAAAGAATTTATTTATTTATTTTTACAGAATTCAAAGAGGCATTTATGTTGTTTGATAAGGATTCTGATGGAATGATAACTGCTGCAGAATTAGGAGTTGTCATGAGATCTTTGGGGCAAAGACCAACCGAAATGGAATTAAGGAACATGGTGCATATTGTCGATCAAGATGGTAAATTTCTTGTTTTTTTCCTTTAAAACACTGATGTAAATAACAAAATATAAAGGATTAATCATATTTAATACAGTAATTTATTAACTATTCAACCTATATAATTTTTTATTATACAGTTAAGAATTTAAAACTTTTAAAACAATGTCTCAAACCCTTAAAACTGCATTCTAAAACCTTGAAATCTTATATTTTGAAACATAATTTACATTATATTTATAGTGTAAACATTATTTATGTATATTCCTTTAAAATACACCAAACAGTGGGTCTAGATGGGCCACGATAGGCCTAAAAATAAGGCCCTCTTAGTGCCCTTATAATGGAAAGTACAAAAAAAAAAAAGAATGTCTAATCTTCATATTTTAAGATTTAACCGATTAGTCTTATTCAGACGTATGTGTTTCTTTAAGCTATTTATAATGTCTTAATTGTCATGATGATTTCTTTAAGTCCTCCCGAGAGGACTTAAGGGAAATTGGCCACTATTTAGGTGTTACTAATGCAAAGAAAACCCAGAAAACTCCAAGTGGCCAGCGTGTTGGCTAGACACAAACCCACGACAACAATTATCAGTGTTCAGTGGTTTTATCCACTCGGTCACTAGTGGGTCTATTTAACTTTTCGGACACCAAGTACAGAAGTAGGGAAGGATTTTTCTAATGGAACCAGATCTGTTTTTATTAAGGCTCTTCATTAAACAAGAATATTAAATTTTACCAGTTTTACTTCAGTTTAAATTGGTCATGATTTAGAATTTGCTAATTATTAAGAACTCTTCCTGGTCTTTGAGCTCTAGGCCACGAACAATTTCTCTTTCTTCTATCCCCTTACACCCTTACAATCAGTCTCACATTGCATCTGGTGGCATATTCTGTCCTGAAAGTGGCCTTCGACTTAGTCCTGAAAATGGTCCTTCACCGCTTGGCCACCACATTTTGGACCTGCCGAACCCACAATGGGTATGATTAAAAGGTTCTCTTAGTGCCAATAAAATAGATGGCTTGCTTTACGGCTAGCTGTTGTACTAGCCATAATTATGCTCATTGTGGGTATCACATGCCTACGGTTTGGTAAATACTGCAATTTTATTTATTCTCTTACAGGTAATGGAACTATAGAATTTGACGAATTTTTATATATGATGTCTAAAAAAATGAAAGATACTGACAGCGAAGAAGAACTAAAAGAAGCTTTTAGTGTTTTTGATAAAAATGGGGACGGTTTCATCAGTGCAACTGAATTAAGACACGTAATGACAAACTTGGGGGAGAAACTAACAGATGAAGAAGTAGAAGACATGATCAAAGAAGCTGACTTAGATGGAGATGGTCTTGTTAATTATGATGGTAAATAAGATTTTTAAAATTTAATTTGTTTCTTTTACCATTCAAAAATGTCATTTCAATATCCTACAGTGTGTCCCATAAGCAATACACCATAACAAAATAGGTGTTCAGATGCAGTGCCGGATTAACCAATAACAATAATTTTAACTGACATTATTTCAAATTTCTTTAGAAGCATCTTTATTTAAATGGGGGATCCAATTTAAATTTCATCCAGGGCCCGTTAGAAGCTTAATCCAGCACTGTTCAGATGTTATGTTCAATGTGATTGCCATCTTGTTGCACCCATAAATTCAGAAAAGTACGGTAATCAAATAATTTCAATTTGTTATGGATTACAGTTGACATGCACTTGCAGACACTAAAGGTGCGAGAAGGCAAAAGTTTGCCTGTGGTGCATGAATTATGGATTACAGCCTGTCATGCATTTGTAAACACTAAAGATTCAGAGGCAAAAACCCAGGTTGTCTATTAGCATATGGTACATGAATTATGGAACATCCTGTAGAACCAATGATAGAACCTAATTTAAACATTACTTCCTCTGTTTCAGAATTTGTTACCATTCTGACGTCAGCCAAATGAGAAGAATCAATATTTCCTTCCTTAATTTGTATATGGTGTACACTCAGGACCAGAGTTTGTACAAGTATCGTCCATTTTGTTATATTGAAACAGTAGAGTTCCAATTAACTTAGCGAAGAATGGATTAAGAGAAACACCGTTCATCAATCGAAACAATTTTTTTAATCATTTACATTGGTTTATGATTAAAATACTTCTAGACGAAAAGTGAAACAGTAACATAAAAACAAAAAAATATTAAGTTTTGAATGTATTTTACATTCTACGCTGGTGTATTTCAGTTGATATCATTGAAAAAAATATATATATGAGGAGCTGTTGAGGACAGGTTTGTAGATTTTTGTAGATATATATATTTGATAGAATGAAATAAAAAATATTTCTTAAGTAATGTTATAAAATGAGAGTAAAATGATTTTTTATTTTTATTAAAAATACAATGTTTTAATGCACAGAAGTGGAAGATAAATGCTGATATTAATTGTTTCTGTACAAAAAATTGAAACTTTACCTTTTCATTTTGAACACTTTTCATTATATTCTATAAAAGAAGGTGTTAACTACAGTATAACCTCACTTTATGTTGGTTTCTTCCCAGTAATAGGTTGTATAAGCATAGATCTACCATACTTCTTCCTAAATAATGTCTAGTAAACTTGGCGAAACACTTGATTTTTAATACTTTCTTGATCATTTAGTAAAATTTTTTCTTCTAAACAAGAAATTTTAGATGTGTAGAAGTATTTTCCTGTTTGAAAGTGGAAATTTCACTAAGAATTCGATATTGATGTAGGGCTAATGATGAATAAAATAAATATAAAAGCTTGTAAAGTAATTATTTATATATTCTCCTGGCTTCTTATTTAATCCACAAAGCATAAAAGATGCAACATTGAAGATTCTTGATTCTTACCCATTAAAAATCTGGAAAATGTTATAATTGGGAATCCCTATTGTCAGGGTTGGATGGTGGTACGATGCAGCAAAGTGGCATTTTTTCTAATTTTTATTGTGACAAAAATGTGCGTGACTGCAAAGGCACAAGAGTTGTTGTAAATTGGAAAGATTAAACAGTATAAAGTTTCATTTCCATTGTTCATTTCATTACAATGGGCGGCGGCATTCACAAAACTTGCCTCACTTTTATCTGGCACTGTTTATCAGATACATATTCTAACATTGAACTTTCAAGTAATCACATATTTATGGATTTAATGAGACAATTAAATTAATTTCTCTGAGGTATTATTGATGGGATGAGATTCCACATTTCTTAAATGCTGTGCCTGCCAATATAAGTTTCTTCAACGTCATAGCATAACTTGGCATTCCACTGAACCTTTGATACAGAAGCTGTAAAGAAAAATATCCGAAAGTATTTATAATGTTAGCAATATAAAATAATATAAGGTAAAAAATTCATTTTTTTATGTTAAAAAGATATGAAATTTATTTCATGTAATTGTTTAAATTAATTAATTTTAATTTGTAACATTGAACAAAATATAAATGAATTCCAGTTTCATAACTTATATACAACTAGGGATGGACTTAGATTTGTTGAGGCCCTTTCCTTTCGTCAAATATTAATTGGTACTGTATAAATTTAGGTCCTAAACCAGTGTTTTTAATCTTTTTGTAATACTGGCATCCCTACTTCTTTTTCGATATAGAGTTATTATGTCTTGTGTACTTTTAGTAATACACATAAGAAGTGTTAGGGCACTGCTCAGCACTATATTTTGTGATTCATGAAACATTGTTGTGGCACTCTTCATTAAAAACCACTGCCCTAAGCTGCAGATTGTTTAGCTTATGCACAAATCCAGTCCTGTTTATTGTGGCTCAAATATCAGTTAACAATTCTGAAGAGTTTAATTGTAATTTCTTGACTTATTTCGTCTTCATAACTGTGTCTTCTTTTAATTATTCTTTACTTTACAACTGGGTGCATAGGTAGACACTGGGCATCTTTAACAAGAGTTATGTAGAGGTTTGTTTATTTTTTTACACATAAAGAAGCATAATACTGAATCCAGAGGAATGAATTCAAGTGATGTTGATGGTAGGAAACTGCAATCAGCATGAAGTTGTCAAAGAGTTTAACAAGCTGCATCCACATCCAAGGCTAATATTATAGGTTTCTGGGCAAAGTAGTGCACCACAGGCCCTGCCTGAACAACTGGCAGGTGATTGGAGAATTAGTGTTAAATTCTGGTCTGTGCATAAATTAAAATTGGGCCTCAAGCCCAATTTTATTTTAAATGGTGGAAATTTTAATAAATAAGCACTCACCAGTATCTTTTCCTACTGCCCAGTGTGCCCGTTCATTAAGACGGCACTGTCCAGACCTCCCATCAATCGCACACACGAGCCTGTCTAGATGAAGCCCATTACACTCTTAGTGATTTCATGCTGATGGCAGGAAGATCAAATTAAATTTGTTCTTCCTTAATCAGCACCATGCTTTCTGTAAAAATTAACATAACTTTTATGTGTTCCAGACTTATCTCTGTTTAATCTCTATTATAAACTCTCATTTTCTCCAATTGTTTATGGATTTAAACTCACAAACAGTATTAAATTTCTTAATTATCTTACAATATTGTAATTTCTTCATAAATAAAATAAGTAAATAAAGATTTTTACCAGTCCACAACATAACTTTTGAGCATAAATTGTTGCATGTGTTCATATTGTTGCGCAGTCAGTAAACAGCCTCCTGGAAGATAAACTAGAAAAAAAACAAAGAAATTAATGAAAAAATAAGAAGCAATTGTAAGAAAATGGTGGAAATTTTAATAAATAAGCACTCACCGGTATCTTTTCCTACTTTTTCCTTGAATAAATCACTTTCATCTACTGAAAATCTACCTGAAAATGAAAGACAATGACTTACACAGATTAATAATTACTATATTATTTGTTTATTATCATCAGATATTTATATTATTTTAGTGAAGATGATATGTAAATATAATTTATAGTTTAATAATACAGTTAATCATCATCAAAATTGATCATTTTTAGTATATTTTCTGTTAAATAATCTGACAATTTAAATAAAAATTAAGTGTCTTTAAGTCTCAGCCACTGGTATGATCTTTTTTAATTTAAATTACAATATATTACACTGAGTGGTTAACACAACTAAACACTGGTAGTTAATCTCAGGTTAGCACCTCACCAACAGGCTGGGCATGTGGAATTTTCCGCATTTTCTTCGCTTGTTTAACAAATAAACCTGTTATTTCTGTTCTGCAATATAAATCTGTTGTTATAACTGATATAAATACTTACCTTCTTGTAATGTATTTGGAATACAAGTGCCAGAACTTGGAATCCCTCTGACAGGATCACCGGGTTCTTTGATGCGACAAGTATATCCTGATGGACATCCTGTTGTTTCAGTAGGTGCCAAAGTAGAGGAACCGCTACACGAACGTTCAACTACATCTGTGTAAATAAACAAAATAAAGCCTTGAAATCAGATCTTTTATTGTTTATTGTAAAGTATGTAGGAATTTTTGTGTGAATACTTTTGACCCAACCCATGACACATCTGGTATTATTTGATACATGTTCTATATGAAAAAAGAGGGAAAAAAATTTGACATGTGCTAGCAACCTACTTTCAGATTTAAAGAAGGAAGTGAAGGTCTTTTGTTTTCAATGAAAACATTTATTTTATTGTTTTTTCTCTTCATTTAAATAGTAGAGTGGGGTTAATTCTATCAAGTGTTGTCATGTAAAGCCTCTTGTAAGACATGTCCTACGTTTGATAGGGATTAAAAAAAAGCGACATTAGAATAATAATAGAAATAGGAAAAAGGATTTTGTTATTTATTTTATTTTGTTTTAGATATATATAATAATACAATAAAATCTGTCTATGACGGAATTTGTCTAAAACGGTATTGTTCGGTGCTAGTCTATACAGGTTTTACTTTACAACTTTTCTCTTCTATTTTCTCATAGAAGATATCTATGGAAAAATCAGTTCTGGAAATGCTATATATATGGATGATAGTGAAGTCGTGTCAGGTGAGGTTGCTCATAGGGTACCTCTATTACCATAGGCTACCGTACCCATATAGTTAAGTAGGTATCCTTCCATAATCTCTCATAGAAGATACCTATTGAAAGTTACCTCCAGAATGCTATAGATATAGATGATAATGAAGATGTACAGTAAGTCTGAGGTTGCTCATAAGTTACCTCCACCATACCCACATAGTAACTGATATTCTCTATGAGAGGATACATATGGAAGGGTAAGAAGCATCCTCTTAACATAAACAGTTAACCACGTTAATCATACATGCAACTATTATCATCATCATCAATTAAATTATTAATATTTATTGATGATACAAATAGTTTATCATCAATCTATGTAAGAAAAATGACCTAATCAATGTCACTCACCTGGTAAAGCAACTGAATTCATATCAGCTTCTTGTAACCAATCGATAACTATAAATATATATTATTAATATAGTTTAAATACATAATAGCACATAATACACATAAAAATTCTCTCATTAATGTTTTAGGGTCCTGATGCAAGTGTTATTAAGCATATGAATGAGGTTATTAATGTGCATTGAAAATAACAGATTTATGGGTACTATGTATATATAAATAAAATATAGTATGGTTATGCATAAGGATAATTATGTGCTCATAACTTGATCATGTAATATAAAATACGTTCATAGTTCGTAGACAAATTGCATTTGTAAGCACATAGTTATATCTTTACAACTATGTGCATAATCTATGAAACTAATTACTCACATAATTATATGTTTATTGTTATAAGCACATAGTTACATAGTTATCTTAAATGCACATGGTTATGTGCTTATAACAATTATGTGCATCATATATGTGCTTATAATAAAATTATGTAAGTATATATTTATAACTATAGATATATACTATAATTATAACTATGTGCTTATAGATATTATTAAAGTAATACGTTTATAGTTATGTGCTTAACCATAAAATTACCTGCTACACATAACTACTATAAACATAATTATGGCAAAATGCATACAGTTATTATTATAGTAATATGTATATGTTTATAAACATAGTTATGTTACATGCTTATAACCATGTAAATCATCTATAAAACTAAGTACAGTACTACACATAATTACTTACATGAAAAAATTCAGAATTTTAAGCGTAATTTATAACTTGATATCTAATTTTTTCACGTATAAAGTTTATAATTATATGCCTGGTACCGAAAACATAACTATGTGCACGATGGTATAAACATAATCCGGTATTTACGTCTATGTGCATAATCACACGCATATAATCATGAAGGTTATATGCATATGATTATGCACATAGATGTAATTTATATGTGGTTAATCTTATAATAGATCTGTGCATAAACATATATGTATAACCATCTCCCTGTAACTATGTGCATAGTATTAATATTATAAGTATAACTGTATATTTAAGTATATAAGTATAACGATATGTTCACAATTATGTCTATAAAACTATAAACATAACCATATATTTACATCTATGTGCATAACATAATACGTATAACCATTTCGCTATGACTATGTGCTTAATGATGTAAGCATAGCTAATATTTTAGATTTATGACACGATACTATAATATCTATGTGCGTGATATTATACACATAAATACAATGGACTTTTGTTGTGCTGTCCACTTGATATAATGAACGTAGTTACGTTTATGTGCACGATACTATAAACATAGCTCTAACCTTATAACCACGCTCATAACATAAGTATAACCGCAGGCGTGTGATTTAATGAGTGATATTACAATACAAACATAACTATGAGCTGTACAGTCGATCCCCCCTATAACACTGTAGATAATTCCGTGTTATACGAATTCCATGTTGTACCAGTCACTTAGATTTTACAAATACGTGAGCCGTTCGCAGCCCGGCATACGTATTCGTAAGATCTAAGTGACTCGTACAACATGGAATTCGTATAAAATGGAATTATCTACAGTGTTATAGGGGGGAAGTCTACTGTATTTTGTCATAATTATGTTAAATTTTTGGGTTATTGGGATTTTAGAGCGTGTTAAATACCCTAAAATTACATTTTTGGTGTACCGTATTTGGTATATGTGGCTTTTTTTAGAAAGAATCATTTCATTTGTCACGAAACAATTCTGCATACAATAGAATGAATCATAAAGAACCGGTTCTTATCGCGTCCTTTTATTATTCTTTATCTCGAACGTCCGTTTGTCTGGATTTAAAAACTCATTTAAAGTAATTTTCGCAGGGATTTTTCGCTGGCGAGGTCATCATTCCATTCCGGGTTCGGTCGATAGAGGAAAAATTGGCGCTACTCACCGGCAGCAGGCGCCATCTGTTGAGTGCAGGTGAAAACGCAGCCGTTGTAACAGCAGAGTAAATTGTCGCAATCCGCGTGGAAGCGACAAGGTCGTGCTGAGCATTTGTCTTTTTCTATAGGCCAGGTCGGTGCTGGGCATTTCTGTTGATCGGTGTCGTTGCTGGACACGAGTTTGGTGAGGAAATGCTGCAACTGTTCCTGCAGAAAAAATCATTTTAAAAAAATATGAGGAAAATTGAGGCGAAGAAGAAAAAAAAAAGTCTAAATTTTGGTGAGGTCGAGAGATTACTTTAGCTGTTTCTGTGAGGAAACAGTAAACAATTGAAAATAATGGGCATAAATGTTTAGTGAGGAAATGTTCCTTTAGAGAGAAAACAAGAAAAAAAATTGGAAACGATGATTAAAAATATTATGAGGAATCGTTTCTACGTGAGGAAAAATAACATGAAACTGAAAATAATGTCAAAAATATGATGAGGAATTGTTTATAAATAAGGAAAAATAACTTAAAACTGAAAATAATGTCAAAAATATGATGAGGAATTGTTTATAAATCAGGAAAAATAACTTAAAACTGAAAATAATGTCAAATATATGATGAGGAACCGTTTATAAATGAGGAAAAATAACTTAAAACTGAAAATAATGTCAAAATATGATGAGGAATTGTTTATAAATGAGGAAAAATAAGATAAAACTGAAAATAATGTCAAAATATGATGAGGAATTGTTTATAAATGAGGAAAAATAAGATAAAACTGAAAATAATGTTAAATATATGATGAGGAATTGTTTCTACATGAGGAAAATGAAAATAAAAATTGAAAATGTGAGTGAGGAACTGTTCTTCTATTAGGAAAAAAAAAGTAAACAATTGAAAACAATGGGCACAAAAATATGACGAACTGTTCCTGCTATGGGAAAAAATAAAAACAAATGTACAAAATTATGAGGAAATAAATATATAAATTTGGCGAGAAATTGTTTTATTAACATTGCTGTAGGAACAATTAATTAATGAAAATAACGGGCATAAAAGTATAACGTGAAAGTGTTAAAAAGCCAAAAGCTAAGAATATCCTGTAGGATAATAAATTGAGTATAAATTTGGTGAGGAATTGTTGCAGTTGTTCCCGTAGAAAAGAGGAAAAATTTAACTGAGGAACTGTTTCTATTGAAGAAAAGCAAATTACGTTCTACAGAAACGAGTATAACTAATGAGATTGTTTCAATTGTTCCAATAAAAGAGATTAAAAAACAATTGCATTCGTTCCACTTGTTTATATTCACTTCTAAATGATCATTCAGTTGAAAATCGATCGATCGCCGATCGATGATCGCAAAAAAACACTAAAAATTCTGGAGTTATTGTATCAATTAAACGTAACATAGCGACAGTTGTCATTAAAGGGAGAGAGATTTGAAACGGAAATTGGTGGTGACCTTTTAACCTTTTTTTGTCAATCAAGAAATACCCCCTTCGTCCTTGACGTGTAGATCTGTTTTTCTGAAGAATATTTTAAATGTAAATCTTTACATTTTATTTCGCGATCGATCAAATTTCTTTGTGAAATTTGACGTACGAAACGAAGAAAATTTGTCAGGATATTTTGAGAAAATTAATAAGAAAATAACGCATGAAATCCTTATGCATATATGAAATATTAAATGTTCGTGAAATTCTAAAATGTTCACGAGAAATGTGAGTGAAATTTTGGAAAAATTCATTAACAATGTCATTGCCTGAAATTCTGAAGAAACTTATAAAAATTGGAATTGAAAATCTGAGAAAAATTTCATAAAATTGTTCATGAAATTTTGAGATAATTTGCCCGAAATTCTGAAAAATTACATGGAAAATATACGTGAAATACTGAGAAAATTCGTTAATATTGTTTATAAAATTCTGAGGAAATTTGTTAATATTGTTCACGAAATTTTGAGAAAATTTGTTAATATTGTTCACGAAATTTTGAGAAAATTTGCATGAAACTCTGAAAAATTACATGGAAAATATACGTGAAATACTGAGAAAATTCGTTAATATTGTTTATGAAAATCTGAAAAAAATTGTTAATATTGTTCGTGAAATTCTGAGAAAATTTGCACGAAATTCTGAAAAATTACATGGAAAATATACGTGAAATACTGAGAAAATTCGTTAATATTGTTTATGAAATTTTGAGGAAATTTGTTAATATTGTTCATGAAATTCTGAGGAAATTTGTTAATATTGTTCGTGAAATTCTGAGAAAATAAGCGTGAAATTCTGAGAAAATTACATCGAAAATATGCGTGAAATTTTGAGAAAAAAACACCGTCGAAAATCTGATAAAAATCACAAAAAAGTTGACGAAATAATAAAAATATGTACGAAATGCACGATAAAGTGCATGAAATATTTGTTCGTGGATATTATTTAAATTTCCTTTTTTGAAATAATTGAATTAAAGAAATTCTTTAGAAAATGCTCGAGTTATTGAACTCGACAGAAACAAGTTGATTAAACTCTCATCCGGTTTTTCTTTTTATCAACACTCTTAAAAACTCGAAAACATTTCTAAGAATAAAATAATTAATATCGAATTTTAATTCAAAATTTCATGAAATTTAAATTTCTATTATTTATTATTTACATATTTTAAATATTCTCCCGTTTTTATTAAGAGAAATGCGAATTAAGCGGGCGGTCGTAAAGCGAGGTCTTGTTTATTGCCTTAAATTCTGAATTTCATTTACAATAAAACGCAATTAAATTCTTATTTTTTAAATTTCAATTTCGCGTTATTAAATGTGTCAACCTAAAACCTACAAATTAATAAAAGGAACCCTTTTTTATTTTTCCTCTAACAAGGCGGAACAAAATGGCATTTCCTGTTTGTTAAATTACGGTACGAAATTTCATTATCGTCGACTCGACTCGACGACTTTCTTTCATCTGTTCGGCAATTACGGTAAACCTGTCTAAGGCGGAACTTGCCTAAACGGGAAAATTCTCCGGTTTACGCAGGTTTAACTGTAAATAAAGGACCTAAAATCGAGTGTTCCTAATAGAATTTCGCATTCTTGAATATCATTGTGCGGAAGAGAAGTTTCCTTGAGGAAATACTGGCAGAAGTGAGTGAGGAAGTTCGTCTGAGAAGATACCGGCAGTGAGAGAAAGTTTCTGGAAAGTGATACTATGAGAAGGGAGTGAGGAAGTTTGTCTGAGAGGAAATACAGATAGAGAAAGAGAGTAAAGAGGTTTTTTATGAGGAAATGCTGGTAGAGGAAGCGAGTGAAGAGGTTATTATGAGGAAATATTAGCAGAGGAAGTGAAAAAAGTGGTTTTTCTGAGGAAACAACGTTAGAGGAAGCGAGTAAAAAGCTTTTTCTGAGGAAATTCTGGTAGAGGAAGCGAGTAAAAAGCTTTTTCTGAGGAAATTCTGGTAGAGGAAGCGAGTAAAAAGCTTTTTCTGAGGAAATGCTGGTAGAGGGAGCGAGTAAAAAGCTTTTTCTGAGGAAATGCTGGTAGAGGAAGCGAGAAAAGTGGTTTTTTTTTCTGAGGAAAAACTAGCAGAGAAAGTGAGTGAAGAGATTTTTCTGAAATACTGATAGAACTGAAGATATTGGGGCCTTTTTGAGACCTCCAATACATTGAGTTATTCTATCAGTATATCAGTTCTTCAGGTGTATAGAGTTCTGCTGGACTTCCTAAGATACGGTCTGTACTGTACTGTACAGTACATAGTGCATGCGCTCTTCTAATAATGAGCTTTTCAGCATTCTATTAGGTCGTAAAGCGGGGATCTGCTACAGATATCAATTATCTTCTAAATTGAAGCAGAACATAATGAATTTTATACAAATACCACGACGAAACCATAGAAATTTAATTAATTAAATAAAATGTGGCAGCAAAATTAAAGAAATTCTTCACTCGTTTTCTAGCTAAATTATTGATTTTTAATTGAGAATTTAATAAGATCTACGAGTAAATTAAGTGTTAAAGAATCTTCCCTGCGAGTTGCTTATTAATATTTATCATCAAACGAAGGTCAGTTTGTGTGTCTGCCTTTAAAAATATCAATAAAATGTCACTTAAATTAATTATCCTATTTATTTTTTCTGCTATAGAAATGATGTCATTAACAGGGAATGTATATTAAAAAAAAAGACTATTTTACCTTCTAATTCGACCGATTAAACTTTGTAACGCTTGATTATTATAGGAATTATAATATATTCTCGATATACAGTTAACCCCGCTTTTACGACTAATTTTTTTGCTGTAAAACAATTTTTTTTAAGCGAGTCGTCGTAAAGCGAACCTTGATTTCCCATCGATTCAGTGTTATAAAAGGAGGTTCGGTTCCTGAATCATAGGATAAATTCTACTGTTCAAAATTCATGGATACGTCCTAAATCTTGAGATTCTTGGAAGTTTCCTATTTATCCAAAATTTATAAGGATTTATCTTATGATTTATCGAGAATTATCCTTACTTTGGATTATCTTCCAGATGTAAATATTTTAATTTTGATTCTTACAGTCATATCTATATTTCAAAAATAATAAGAAATTTGTGCCAAAATTCTTATTTATTCTTTAAAAAATAACTGAAAATTTCATGTGAAAAATTAATTAATTCTTTCACAAAGAAACTTCATCGCTTACACGAGATGAATATAATCTTACAATTTCGCTGATTTCTCTTACAATTTCGCTGATTTCGCTTAAATTTCGTTTATTCCTCTTGCAATTTCATCCATTTCTCTTGAAATTTCGCTGATTCATCTTGAATTTTCATCCATTTCTCTTGCAATTGCGCTGATTTCTCTTAAATTTCGTTCATTCCTCTTGCAATTTTATCCATTCCTCTTGAAATTTCGCTGATTCATCTTGAAATTTCATCCATTTCTCTTGCAATTGCGCTGATTTCTCTTGAATTTCGTTTATTCCTCTTGCAATTTTATCCATTCCTCTTGCAATTTCATCCATTCCTCTTGAAATTTCATCCATTCCTCTTGAAATTTCGCTGATTTCTTTTGAAATTTCGTTGATTCCTCATAAAATTTCATTCATTCCTCTCAATTTCACCCACCAGTGACCACGTGGATTTTCCCGGGTTTTCTTCACGTTCGTAACAGCTAAATATAAACGAGATTCCCCTAGAAAGTCCCCCGGAGAGGCATCCCCCCCTCAGCACATCGCCCACGTGTCACGTACCTTATACAAACAAAAACAAAACCATCTTGCAATTATGCGACCCGTAAACAGGATCAAAGAATTTACCGTAATTATTTTTAATAAGCCAGGATAAAAACTGGATGTATTCTCGATTTCTAAACTTAGATTCAACATAAATCTTTCAAGTCACTTAAGCTGTTTTTCCAGATTGATTGGTCTGCTCTCCTCTTTTCTCCTGACAGAGTATTATTAGTTAATGGTGTGTCTAGACTTTCTTCCAATCCTGTCAGTTAGATAGATTATCTTTTCAGATCAACAATTTCCAGAATGAAGAGCTTTTTTTGGACAGTCACTCCCGAATTGTTAGAAATCCAAAGAATTATGTAGAAGTTGCAGGTTTAAATAATATTAAGGATTTTTGTTCTTAACGAGTTGAAGTTAGATTAAAAGTAGAAATCGCTTTATTTACTTTAATTTTTAATATTTTAAGACTTTAAGTTGTTTACAAACGCTAAATGGGAAGATAGATAGGAAGTTTGGGATAGGATTAGATAACCCGAATAGAGAGTTTAGGATAGGATTAAATAGGAAGCTTGGGATGGGATTGATTAGGAAGCTTGGGATTGAATAGGATAGAAAGCTTGGGATTGAATAGGATAGAAAGCTTGGGATTGAATAGGATAGAAAGCTTGGGATTGAATAGGATAGAAAGCTTAGGATTGAATAGGAAGCTTGGGATTGAATAGGATAGGAAGCTTAGGATAAGATTGAATAGGAAGCTTAGGATAGGATTGAATAGGATAGGAAGCTTAGGATAGAATTAAATAGGAAGCTTGGGATGGGATTGATTAGGAAGCTTGGGATTGAATAGGAGAGAAAGCTTAGGATAGGATTGAATAGGAAGCTTGGGATTGATTAGGATAGGAAGGTTAGGATAAGATTGAATAGGAAGCTTAGGATAGGATTGAATAGGATAGGAAGCTTAGGATAGAATTAAATAGGAAGCTTGGGATGGGATTTATTAGGAAGCTTGGGATTGAATAGGATAGAAAGCTTAGGATAGGATTGAATAGGAGGCTTGGGATTGAATAGGATAGAAAGCTTAGGATAAGATTGAATAGCATAGGAAGATTGGGATAAGATTGAATAGGAAAATTGGGATAGGATTGAATAGGAAGATTGGGATAGGATTGAATAGGAAAATTGGGATAGGATTGAATAGGAAGCGTAGGATAGAATTGAATAGGAAGTTTATGACAAAAATGAATACTAAAATAAATAGGAAGCTTAATATAAGCGTAAATAGGACGCTAAATAAGAAGCTTAAGATAGAATTTAGCAGGAAACTTAAAAAGTAAAAGATAAAACACAAAATTAAGTAAGAAGATTAATATAAGATTAAATAGCAAGCATAGAATAGAATTAAACAGGAAACTAAGTAAAAAGTTAAGAAAGGATTAAAGAAGAATATAAATAGAAAATTTAAAAAGAATTAAATAGGATCTAAATTTTAAAAATGATTGAAAAAATGTACTGTTTTGATTGTTGACAGTTTTGGTTTCGAATGTGATAACAGTTTATGTGGAGCAACGACTGAAGTCAACAGAGAAAGTCAAACCAAATTCCATTCAGTTGATGGTTTGTTTATTTTCGAGTTGTAAAAATGCCGAGAGGCGAAACTTTGAACAGAAAATTGCCAAGGTCTTTCACCCTCTCGTCACTAATCTCATTCTGAGTGCAGTAACCTTCTGACCCGCACCCAATACAAACTTTCGATTTTTGTGAATCTACAAACCTCAGACTTTCATGTTTAGACATAATTAAATGTATATAAACGGCAAGATTCCCGTGTAAATATTTAAAGATTACGTGAATCCTATAGGATCGAATCGAGAGCACGCTTCAGATGAATATTTCAAGTGTGTTCCTCATCCGATCCTAAGCTATGTAAGGTCAAATCCAGTTCACACTCTCCTGTTTATTTTTCTTTCTTGGCTTTCTACTTAGTTTCTACAGCTTTGGAGCATGATATTTACAAAATAAACTAAGATTCTGGAAAGGATATCCATTGCTTATTTCATGAAATCCATTAATAATCTTAAAAATTCTGTTTCTACAGCATGTGCAGTACAATTGAAATTTTCTCGTGTACGTGTTGTAGAAAGAATCAACACATTGAATGGAATGCAGCAGTGATAAGTGTGTGTGGCACACCTGATACACAATAATTTATTTAAACTCTAAATTATTGGGTATCAGGGAATCCCGCGATACCCTCAGAAGCTGGTTGAGATACCCTGGGGTGCCGCAATCAGCTTCGTGATTGCTGCACCCCAGATTTTAGGCTTCGTGTTATAATTTTCACTGTATTATTTTCGTTTATGGCTTGCATTTGGTGTACAGAAGTAACCCAAAAGACAGTTAACTTAGATATATTAACGCCTGAATCAGTAAGGTTAATATAAAAACAAGGAAGACCTTCTGAACACTTCAAGACACATTCCACACCCATAAAACAGGCTGTAAAATGTAAAATCCACCCTCCAAATCATTGCACCTCATAAAAATCTGATTATTATTACATTCTGTGTTTAAAAAAATCAGGTATGAATCTTCTTCTTTTTTTTAATGATTCCTCATAAGCGCAGTGTGTAATTCAATACGTAACGTATCACAGCTGAATCAAAATATATCGGTCTTTATTGATTGTTAAGGAAGGTCGATTCATTTTGCTAAATAGAATATAACGCATTCCTTTGCCCATAAATGGGTTAAATATCTGGCAAAGGATGAAGATCGAATGTCAGAATATCCTCATTTACTTCCTCTTAATATTGGTTAATCGATGAAATTAGGTTTTTCTCCTTGTATTATTGGTTTTAAATTACAATTATTGTTTTTTACGTACGATTTCTTTTAATATTTTTTAATGTTTTAGGAATTTGTTGCCGGCCGAGGGAATGTCCTCAATTCGATTCGATTTTGTTGAAGGAACGTATTACGTTGAACTTATCCCATTATGTTTTGATGAAGAAACGTAATTTATCCATCCTATTTTCATGAGGAAAAAATGCCTTATTCGATCCAGTTTTTAAGAGGAAAAATGCCTTAATCGATCCAGTTTTGATGAGGAAAAATGCTTTATTCGATCCTGTTTTGATGAGTAAAAACGCCTTATTCGATCTAGTTTTGATAAGGAAAAAATGCCTTATTCGATCCAGTTTTGATGAGGAAAATGCCTTATTCGATCCCGTTTTGATGAGGAAAATGCCTTATTCGATCCTGTTTTGATGAGGAAAAATGCCTTATTCGATCCAGTTTTGATGAGGAAAAATGCCTCATTCGATCCAGTTTTAATGAGTGTTCAGTGGTTTTATCCACTCAGTCACTGATGGCCACTACTCACGAGGAAAAATATATATTATTCAATTTTAATTTTCTAACCAAGTATATTACATTTATTTACATTCTGCTGAGGAAATTTACTGAATTAGAATAATTGTTTCTAAGATAAAATTGTACATTTTCGAATCTTTTTACAGAAATGTATTAAACTCAATTCTTTCCTGCTGAAAAGGAGGAAATCCATATTCTTACGCTTACATCATATTTCATTTTTGAGGAAATATGTTGTATTCTACTAAATCTCGTTGGCAAAATATACCACATACGAGTCATGCTGCTGAGGAAAAATATATGCTTACTAGAGTGAGATAATCACAATGCCTGCAGCTTACTAGAGTGAGGTACTCACAATACCTGCAGCTTACTATGTGAAGTACTCACAATGCCTGCAGCTTACTATAGTGAGGTACTCACAATACCTGCAGCTTACTAGAGTGAGTACTCACAATACCTGCAGCTTATAATAGTGAGGTATTCACAATGTTTTCAGCTTACTAGAGTGAGGTACTCACAATACCTGCAGCTTATTAGAGTGAGATACTCACAATGAATTGACAGATATATACAAGAATGTAACGAATGTACATGAAAATACCTTCCACCGATAAAAGAACACGTTTCATTTTTAAATTATTTACATATTTAGAGGATAAGTGATGAAACATCTGCTCGTTTCTACTACGAAACCACCTGGCAGAGAGAGGATCCAAGGTTACTTTCTACATTTTAAATTATCGGGATTACCAAATTCTTCTAGGTCATAATCTCCAACATTTGTGATCCAACGTTTGACCGATACAATCAATGGACCAACTTACTAGTATTTCTGGTTTCTACTGGTGAATTGAACTACTTTATTCAGGTCACGAATCTCACTTTGAAGCTGCTTCCAACAACTTGCAACCAATTAGTAATCTTTTCATAAGATAATTACAGATTTCTCGTGGCACTCAATGGAGAAAATATGTACCGAGCACCTTTTTTTGAAGGTGTACACAAAGTTTTATACGTAATTATGTCTTTTGCGGTGTTGTTTAACAATAAAATTCTGTGTTTTATTCGTTGCTAGAACAATAGCAACAGGAGGTTGAGGACAAAAAGAATAAATTAACTTCCACCTCGTGTAAGGGGGAGTGTAAAATAAACATCGATTAGGATTCTGTATTGATCATTGTCAGCTTTAGAAGTGGGTGAAGGACGGATTAACGTCGTTTCTTTAACAGCGGCTCCACCCTTTACAATCAGTTAATTAATAAGATTTAATAAATGAATATCCATTGAGGGATGTTCAATCTCATCAATGTGTAAATATGCGAAAGGATGATTTACGACACCATCAAGTATGGACTTAGTAACAGTATAATAGGAATTATTTGATGTTTATCAGTAGAAAAGTAGGGCAGAGGTGTATTTTCTTTTATAGGTTTATTACAAAATGTGTGCCTGATGAGAGGGTGGATAGTATTCTGATGCATTGTGATGTAAGCAGAAAATGCTACAGGAGTTTCCTTTCTAATAACAGATCATAAAAAGAGGTGGTGTTAGATATTTCTAGATAAATTATTAGATTAAAATGTACTTAAATATTAAAATTTTAACCATTTTTTTTTTAAAATAAAAATAGTAATGCTTAACAGCAAAATTTGCTGCTAAATAACCAAGTTTTTCTTCAATTGAAATCAAATTATATAGAGAATTTTGTAGGTATTTTGATGTTTCATTGTACAATATTAAACTAATAAGAACCTTATTCAATCTTTTAATATTAGATTACTTCAAGGACAAAGTTTTTCTAAGGTTAGTTTCATAGTAATAAGGATATGAAACCTTTAAAGGAATGTTACAGTGATCCAGTAATCATAATTTTTTAAAAAAAGTAGTGTATAATTAAGAAAAATCTTTACATTCCTGTAACAAAGAATGTATATTTTATAAAAATTCATAAGAAAATATGATTTTATAAATAAATAAATTACAAATTTAAGTGTGTTTTTAGAATATTAAGTGTAAAAGTAAAGATTTTTAAGTAAAAATTTATTAATTATTGAACAAAATATATAAGAATTTTCTCTTTTTCTTTGATCAAATTACTCAATTATCACAGCTTTAAAATTCAGATCATTTTTAAAAATAGAAGACAGTTTTTTTGGGGGGATATTTTTTGTGCCTTTATTGGGTTACAATTTTTTTTAATAAAATTACATTTTAATGCTTTTTTAAGGTTGTTCCATTGACACTCTAACATAGAGGCAGTGTTATAAAGTGTCTAAGATGTTTATTTGCGATTAAAACATTATTTTAAAGTTTAAAGAAGTAATTATTATGCAGTATAATTATATTTGTAATACAGAAATTATATTATACTCTGTAGCTTTTTGATGTACAGTATATATATATATATATGCATAGTGTAGGCTATTAATGTATGCTCTATTCATAATAAATGCTATAGTACATTCATATTATAAATATAAATGTATTTATACACTACTGCTGTGATATATAGTGTTTAGCATATCCTCAGCTGATAGCTCTAATGCTGTATTTAAAGGGTGTGTTGTAGTTAATGCTATGCTGTATCTACAAACACTTTAGATAATACAGTGAATTGCATTCTGTGTTTGTATTTACAGTATTTCCTATAGTGAATACAGCATTTACTATAGGAAATACTGTAGTAAATGCTGTGATATAGCTGTATTCATATTATACCTATAGAAAAATTAGCATTATCTTTATAGATCTAACCTTAATTTATAAATATATCAGACAAATGAAAAAAAAGTATATAAAATATAAGCAAAATCTTTAAAAATGAAGCATAAAATGTTATGTGAACTCAATTCTTTATATATTCTTAGTTGTTTAATAATATAGGGCAAGAGACAATGTAACATTGTTAACCTAAATAATGCTAAATTTCATAATTCAAAATTATTAAATTAAATAAATAAATACATAATTAATGCAAAATTAAATTAAAATAATTAATATTTTAATTAAAATTAAAGTTAAGACATTTTAAATCATTATTCTCCTATCATTTACTTGAATGAATCAGTGTCTTCCTATATTCATACCCTTTTTTTATTATTCAGAAAAATAAGATAAAAAGTAATAAATGTCATTCTATATTTAAAAAAATATTATTTGGGTTATTTTTTTTAATAAAAATTTAAATTTTTTCTGCATCTAAAGGCAATTATCTCGCTAAATATCATTAAAAAACACGCACACACACAAACGGGTTATGAGAGGAATCTTCTTCACCCATCCCTTTCTTAGAATATACAATTAATTTTCAATTAATCTATCAATTTATACGGAATTTTGTATGCTCTTTTACTGATTTAACTGTAATTTTATACAGATTTTGTAGGACTCTTGAAAACCCTATTGAAATTCATTACACAGTTACCCAGACGAATCCTTCTGTCTGGTTCAAAGTGTTGACCCTATGACACGGGGATGGGTCCCAGGTGTCGCGTGTTACTGAAAATATTTGCTAAAGTTTTTGCAAAGATTAAATTTCCTTAGAGAAATGTCATGGCATCTGTCAAAAATCTAAAACTCTCCATTATAATTTAATAGATTGTGGAAAAGGGGACACTTAGAAAAATTTTATTTACATTTAAAAATAAATATAATTGCTCTAGAAAGATATTGCAGAAATGATTTTCTCTGTAAATAATCTTCCAGCGTGGCTGTTACACACTGCTTTTTAACTATTAAGGTAGTGTTTTTAAAAGTATAATACAGGCGTCACACAGAGGAGGTCTCGTGTCATGAGCTTAAAAGTAGGCGGGTATGACCTAAAAAATATCTTATCAGTAGTGTAAATTGCTTGTAATTTAAAAAAAAAATTACACTTGAAATTTTAATAATCAAATGATAGACGAAAATGGCAATAAATATATTATTTATACGCCACGAAGAATTAACTGATCGAAGATAATGGATAAACGATGGTGGAATTAATATTTTTCCTTATACAAAATTGTTATAAACGGTTACAAATAAAAGATAATGGAATTAAAGACGAATTAAAGGTGAGTAAATTAGGTTATTATGCAGCATCATGTTTAAAGAGAAAAAAATTACGTAAGCACTTTGAGGAGTTATGTCATTAGAAATTGTTAAATTTAGATACGCTAGCGTTATTTGTTTCTCTTCATATTTGTCAAATATGAGAGCATATCAAATATCAATATTCTAGAAAACCTATTGGGCATGTTTCTTTATATTCCCTAAGATTGCATATTCTCTTTTTAGATTCGTCCATAGAATATGCACGAATCTAAAGAAAGACTATCATTCAGCTGCAATCAGAAAGACTATATCATTCGTCTACATCTAATAACAACCGCTTATATCTCTCCATACTCCTGAACAACAAACGCATATATCCCTCCATACTCCTGAATAACAACCGCATATATCCCTCCATACTCCTGAATAACAACCGCATATATCCCTCCATACTCCTGAATAACAATCGCATATATCCCTCCATACCCCTGTAAGATTATTGATTATATTCCTTTATATTAAACATTATTCCGCGCGTTAAGGACTACATTCAAATGACAAAAAATAAGCACACAATTTAAATGAAATCCTACAAAACAAACTTTAAAACGAAGCCAACGAATTAAATTATTTTTCTACCCAAAAAATAATCATCTTTTTATATTTTATAACGTAAATATCTTTAATTAAAAGTTAAGTTATCATACAGGAATAAACGAACCGGAAGATCGCTTCCAAAAAAATCTTGGCAAAAGAGTGATTAAATAAATAAAAAGTTTTAAGAATAATTCTTCTGTAAGGTGAAAGGAAGAATTTAAAAAAATTTCTTACCAGACTTTCAGGGCGGAAATTATTTCCTTTTTCTTCACAATTGCAGCCATATAATTGTAAGTAAAGAACGAGAAAACATATAAGTAGAGCCTTCATGCCTTAGCAATCAACTGCCAAACAGCTGAGTGGTGTGATTAACTCTTGACGTTTTCGAAACTTCAGGGGGTACTTTTTTATACTTTACTGCCATCTATCGTCTGATAAAGTAATTACACAACACCCTAAATTGTATTTTTAGACTCAGGAACCTTCAAAATGCAAAAAACATTAAGGGTAATTTACGTATGTATGGGTGGGTATGTGTGTGGGGCACGATTTTTATTCACCCTGTTTCAAGCTNTGAATAAAAGAGAAAGCTTAGGATAGGATTGAATAGGAAGCTTGGGATTGATTAGGATAGGAAGGTTAGGATAAGATTGAATAGGAAGCTTAGGATAGGATTGAATAGGATAGGAAGCTTAGGATAGAATTAAATAGGAAGCTTGGGATGGGATTTATTAGGAAGCTTGGGATTGAATAGGATAGAAAGCTTAGGATAGGATTGAATAGGAGGCTTGGGATTGAATAGGATAGAAAGCTTAGGATAAGATTGAATAGCATAGGAAGATTGGGATAAGATTGAATAGGAAAATTGGGATAGGATTGAATAGGAAGATTGGGATAGGATTGAATAGGAAAATTGGGATAGGATTGAATAGGAAGCGTAGGATAGAATTGAATAGGAAGTTTATGACAAAAATGAATACTAAAATAAATAGGAAGCTTAATATAAGCGTAAATAGGACGCTAAATAAGAAGCTTAAGATAGAATTTAGCAGGAAACTTAAAAAGTAAAAGATAAAACACAAAATTAAGTAAGAAGATTAATATAAGATTAAATAGCAAGCATAGAATAGAATTAAACAGGAAACTAAGTAAAAAGTTAAGAAAGGATTAAAGAAGAATATAAATAGAAAATTTAAAAAGAATTAAATAGGATCTAAATTTTAAAAATGATTGAAAAAATGTACTGTTTTGATTGTTGACAGTTTTGGTTTCGAATGTGATAACAGTTTATGTGGAGCAACGACTGAAGTCAACAGAGAAAGTCAAACCAAATTCCATTCAGTTGATGGTTTGTTTATTTTCGAGTTGTAAAAATGCCGAGAGGCGAAACTTTGAACAGAAAATTGCCAAGGTCTTTCACCCTCTCGTCACTAATCTCATTCTGAGTGCAGTAACCTTCTGACCCGCACCCAATACAAACTTTCGATTTTTGTGAATCTACAAACCTCAGACTTTCATGTTTAGACATAATTAAATGTATATAAACGGCAAGATTCCCGTGTAAATATTTAAAGATTACGTGAATCCTATAGGATCGAATCGAGAGCACGCTTCAGATGAATATTTCAAGTGTGTTCCTCATCCGATCCTAAGCTATGTAAGGTCAAATCCAGTTCACACTCTCCTGTTTATTTTTCTTTCTTGGCTTTCTACTTAGTTTCTACAGCTTTGGAGCATGATATTTACAAAATAAACTAGGATTCTGGAAAGGATATCCATTGCTTATTTCATGAAATCCATTAATAATCTTAAAAATTCTGTTTCTACAGCATGTGCAGTACAATTGAAATTTTCTCGTGTATGTGTTGTAGAAAGAATCAACACATTGAATGGAATGCAGCAGTGATAAGTGTGTGTGGCACACCTGATACACAATAATTTATTTAAACTCTAAATTATTGGGTATCAGGGAATCCCGCGATACCCTCAGAAGCTGGTTGAGATACCCTGGGGTGCCGCAATCAGCTTCGTGATTGCTGCACCCCAGATTTTAGGCTTCGTGTTATAATTTTCACTGTATTATTTTCGTTTATGGCTTGCATTTGGTGTACAGAAGTAACCCAAAAGACAGTTAACTTAGATATATTAACGCCTGAATCAGTAAGGTTAATATAAAAACAAGGAAGACCTTCTGAACACTTCAAGACACATTCCACACCCATAAAACAGGCTGTAAAATGTAAAATCCACCCTCCAAATCATTGCACCTCATAAAAATCTGATTATTATTACATTCTGTGTTTAAAAAAATCAGGTATGAATCTTCTTCTTTTTTTTAATGATTCCTCATAAGCGCAGTGTGTAATTCAATACGTAACGTATCACAGCTGAATCAAAATATATCGGTCTTTATTGATTGTTAAGGAAGGTCGATTCATTTTGCTAAATAGAATATAACGCATTCCTTTGCCCATAAATGGGTTAAATATCTGGCAAAGGATGAAGATCGAATGTCAGAATATCCTCATTTACTTCCTCTTAATATTGGTTAATCGATGAAATTAGGTTTTTCTCCTTGTATTATTGGTTTTAAATTACAATTATTGTTTTTTACGTACGATTTCTTTTAATATTTTTTAATGTTTTAGGAATTTGTTGCCGGCCGAGGGAATGTCCTCAATTCGATTCGATTTTGTTGAAGGAACGTATTACGTTGAACTTATCCCATTATGTTTTGATGAAGAAACGTAATTTATCCATCCTATTTTCATGAGGAAAAAATGCCTTATTCGATCCAGTTTTTAAGAGGAAAAATGCCTTAATCGATCCAGTTTTGATGAGGAAAAATGCTTTATTCGATCCTGTTTTGATGAGTAAAAACGCCTTATTCGATCTAGTTTTGATAAGGAAAAAATGCCTTATTCGATCCAGTTTTGATGAGGAAAATGCCTTATTCGATCCCGTTTTGATGAGGAAAATGCCTTATTCGATCCTGTTTTGATGAGGAAAAATGCCTTATTCGATCCAGTTTTGATGAGGAAAAATGCCTCATTCGATCCAGTTTTAATGAGTGTTCAGTGGTTTTATCCACTCAGTCACTGATGGCCACTACTCACGAGGAAAAATATATATTATTCAATTTTAATTTTCTAACCAAGTATATTACATTTATTTACATTCTGCTGAGGAAATTTACTGAATTAGAATAATTGTTTCTAAGATAAAATTGTACATTTTCGAATCTTTTTACAGAAATGTATTAAACTCAATTCTTTCCTGCTGAAAAGGAGGAAATCCATATTCTTACGCTTACATCATATTTCATTTTTGAGGAAATATGTTGTATTCTACTAAATCTCGTTGGCAAAATATACCACATACGAGTCATGCTGCTGAGGAAAAATATATGCTTACTAGAGTGAGATAATCACAATGCCTGCAGCTTACTAGAGTGAGGTACTCACAATACCTGCAGCTTACTATGTGAAGTACTCACAATGCCTGCAGCTTACTATAGTGAGGTACTCACAATACCTGCAGCTTACTAGAGTGAGTACTCACAATACCTGCAGCTTATAATAGTGAGGTATTCACAATGTTTTCAGCTTACTAGAGTGAGGTACTCACAATACCTGCAGCTTATTAGAGTGAGATACTCACAATGAATTGACAGATATATACAAGAATGTAACGAATGTACATGAAAATACCTTCCACCGATAAAAGAACACGTTTCATTTTTAAATTATTTACATATTTAGAGGATAAGTGATGAAACATCTGCTCGTTTCTACTACGAAACCACCTGGCAGAGAGAGGATCCAAGGTTACTTTCTACATTTTAAATTATCGGGATTACCAAATTCTTCTAGGTCATAATCTCCAACATTTGTGATCCAACGTTTGACCGATACAATCAATGGACCAACTTACTAGTATTTCTGGTTTCTACTGGTGAATTGAACTACTTTATTCAGGTCACGAATCTCACTTTGAAGCTGCTTCCAACAACTTGCAACCAATTAGTAATCTTTTCATAAGATAATTACAGATTTCTCGTGGCACTCAATGGAGAAAATATGTACCGAGCACCTTTTTTTGAAGGTGTACACAAAGTTTTATACGTAATTATGTCTTTTGCGGTGTTGTTTAACAATAAAATTCTGTGTTTTATTCGTTGCTAGAACAATAGCAACAGGAGGTTGAGGACAAAAAGAATAAATTAACTTCCACCTCGTGTAAGGGGGAGTGTAAAATAAACATCGATTAGGATTCTGTATTGATCATTGTCAGCTTTAGAAGTGGGTGAAGGACGGATTAACGTCGTTTCTTTAACAGCGGCTCCACCCTTTACAATCAGTTAATTAATAAGATTTAATAAATGAATATCCATTGAGGGATGTTCAATCTCATCAATGTGTAAATATGCGAAAGGATGATTTACGACACCATCAAGTATGGACTTAGTAACAGTATAATAGGAATTATTTGATGTTTATCAGTAGAAAAGTAGGGCAGAGGTGTATTTTCTTTTATAGGTTTATTACAAAATGTGTGCCTGATGAGAGGGTGGATAGTATTCTGATGCATTGTGATGTAAGCAGAAAATGCTACAGGAGTTTCCTTTCTAATAACAGATCATAAAAAGAGGTGGTGTTAGATATTTCTAGATAAATTATTAGATTAAAATGTACTTAAATATTAAAATTTTAACCATTTTTTTTTTAAAATAAAAATAGTAATGCTTAACAGCAAAATTTGCTGCTAAATAACCAAGTTTTTCTTCAATTGAAATCAAATTATATAGAGAATTTTGTAGGTATTTTGATGTTTCATTGTACAATATTAAACTAATAAGAACCTTATTCAATCTTTTAATATTAGATTACTTCAAGGACAAAGTTTTTCTAAGGTTAGTTTCATAGTAATAAGGATATGAAACCTTTAAAGGAATGTTACAGTGATCCAGTAATCATAATTTTTTAAAAAAAGTAGTGTATAATTAAGAAAAATCTTTACATTCCTGTAACAAAGAATGTATATTTTATAAAAATTCATAAGAAAATATGATTTTATAAATAAATAAATTACAAATTTAAGTGTGTTTTTAGAATATTAAGTGTAAAAGTAAAGATTTTTAAGTAAAAATTTATTAATTATTGAACAAAATATATAAGAATTTTCTCTTTTTCTTTGATCAAATTACTCAATTATCACAGCTTTAAAATTCAGATCATTTTTAAAAATAGAAGACAGTTTTTTTGGGGGGATATTTTTTGTGCCTTTATTGGGTTACAATTTTTTTTAATAAAATTACATTTTAATGCTTTTTTAAGGTTGTTCCATTGACACTCTAACATAGAGGCAGTGTTATAAAGTGTCTAAGATGTTTATTTGCGATTAAAACATTATTTTAAAGTTTAAAGAAGTAATTATTATGCAGTATAATTATATTTGTAATACAGAAATTATATTATACTCTGTAGCTTTTTGATGTACAGTATATATATATATATATGCATAGTGTAGGCTATTAATGTATGCTCTATTCATAATAAATGCTATAGTACATTCATATTATAAATATAAATGTATTTATACACTACTGCTGTGATATATAGTGTTTAGCATATCCTCAGCTGATAGCTCTAATGCTGTATTTAAAGGGTGTGTTGTAGTTAATGCTATGCTGTATCTACAAACACTTTAGATAATACAGTGAATTGCATTCTGTGTTTGTATTTACAGTATTTCCTATAGTGAATACAGCATTTACTATAGGAAATACTGTAGTAAATGCTGTGATATAGCTGTATTCATATTATACCTATAGAAAAATTAGCATTATCTTTATAGATCTAACCTTAATTTATAAATATATCAGACAAATGAAAAAAAAGTATATAAAATATAAGCAAAATCTTTAAAAATGAAGCATAAAATGTTATGTGAACTCAATTCTTTATATATTCTTAGTTGTTTAATAATATAGGGCAAGAGACAATGTAACATTGTTAACCTAAATAATGCTAAATTTCATAATTCAAAATTATTAAATTAAATAAATAAATACATAATTAATGCAAAATTAAATTAAAATAATTAATATTTTAATTAAAATTAAAGTTAAGACATTTTAAATCATTATTCTCCTATCATTTACTTGAATGAATCAGTGTCTTCCTATATTCATACCCTTTTTTTATTATTCAGAAAAATAAGATAAAAAGTAATAAATGTCATTCTATATTTAAAAAAATATTATTTGGGTTATTTTTTTTAATAAAAATTTAAATTTTTTCTGCATCTAAAGGCAATTATCTCGCTAAATATCATTAAAAAACACGCACACACACAAACGGGTTATGAGAGGAATCTTCTTCACCCATCCCTTTCTTAGAATATACAATTAATTTTCAATTAATCTATCAATTTATACGGAATTTTGTATGCTCTTTTACTGATTTAACTGTAATTTTATACAGATTTTGTAGGACTCTTGAAAACCCTATTGAAATTCATTACACAGTTACCCAGACGAATCCTTCTGTCTGGTTCAAAGTGTTGACCCTATGACACGGGGATGGGTCCCAGGTGTCGCGTGTTACTGAAAATATTTGCTAAAGTTTTTGCAAAGATTAAATTTCCTTAGAGAAATGTCATGGCATCTGTCAAAAATCTAAAACTCTCCATTATAATTTAATAGATTGTGGAAAAGGGGACACTTAGAAAAATTTTATTTACATTTAAAAATAAATATAATTGCTCTAGAAAGATATTGCAGAAATGATTTTCTCTGTAAATAATCTTCCAGCGTGGCTGTTACACACTGCTTTTTAACTATTAAGGTAGTGTTTTTAAAAGTATAATACAGGCGTCACACAGAGGAGGTCTCGTGTCATGAGCTTAAAAGTAGGCGGGTATGACCTAAAAAATATCTTATCAGTAGTGTAAATTGCTTGTAATTTAAAAAAAAAATTACACTTGAAATTTTAATAATCAAATGATAGACGAAAATGGCAATAAATATATTATTTATACGCCACGAAGAATTAACTGATCGAAGATAATGGATAAACGATGGTGGAATTAATATTTTTCCTTATACAAAATTGTTATAAACGGTTACAAATAAAAGATAATGGAATTAAAGACGAATTAAAGGTGAGTAAATTAGGTTATTATGCAGCATCATGTTTAAAGAGAAAAAAATTACGTAAGCACTTTGAGGAGTTATGTCATTAGAAATTGTTAAATTTAGATACGCTAGCGTTATTTGTTTCTCTTCATATTTGTCAAATATGAGAGCATATCAAATATCAATATTCTAGAAAACCTATTGGGCATGTTTCTTTATATTCCCTAAGATTGCATATTCTCTTTTTAGATTCGTCCATAGAATATGCACGAATCTAAAGAAAGACTATCATTCAGCTGCAATCAGAAAGACTATATCATTCGTCTACATCTAATAACAACCGCTTATATCTCTCCATACTCCTGAACAACAAACGCATATATCCCTCCATACTCCTGAATAATACCGCATATATCCCTCCATACTTCTGAATAATACCGCATATATCCCTCCATTCTCCTGAATAACGATCGCTTATATTCCTCCATACTCCTGAATAACAACCGCATATATTTTTCCATACTCCTGAATAACAACCGCATATATTTTTCCATACTCCTGAATAACAACCGCATATATCCCTCCATACTCCTGAANGAAAATTTTCTGAGTATGTCCATGTTAGCTACGTAAATTATCTTAAAAAGTTGACTCATTCCTCCTGATTTTCCTTTCACCTCTGATACTCATCAGGATATTCTGGTATTCTGAATATCAATTAGTATACAGATCTTTATCTGTATACAATTTATATTCGTTCGATTTATCTTCAATATCAATTAATTGAGGAGCCGATGACATAAAATTCATAAATTCCGAGGCCATTCTCCTTCAACAGGATATCAATGAATTTTACAACCGGTACTCTGGTCGTAACTTACAAATCAATTTGTGCAAATAAGAAAGTAAAAAACCTTTATGGTTCTCTCGCTGTTACTAGAATTCATAGTTCCTACTTTATATATTAAGAACCAACCATATAAATCGTGCAAATTAATGAACAAATTAAGTGTAATTCGTTGAAGATCAATAGTTCGCAGCAGTGTTACGTTATGGATCTCGTGGGGGCCTTACCAAAATACATTAAAAAAAAATTAAACCCTATCCTTATAGGAACAAGTGAAGTCACATCTCTTGTAAAGTCAAATAACGGCGTTAATTGACCTTATAAGGGAGCGATTCATTCATTGCTAGAAGGCATAAGAGAGGAGTAGTAAATTAACTGCTCCTATCTTATTATAATTGAGAGCCCTTTTTTTTGTTATGGTATAATGCGCTACTGATTTGGAAAACTCGCTATTCCATCTGGAATAAATCAACGCTTCGTTTACTGTTTTTTTTTTGCCTTTTTTTTCTAATCGTTCATTGATTATGGATAATCTGTTTTGTATTCCATACCAACTTCTTTATTAAAAATTAAAAAAGTACTCAATAAAATACATTTTATGTTCCATAAATTAAGCAGTATAGCTTTTAATAACTCATTTGACACTTGCCATCACATTTTCCTTCTTTAGATAAACATCAGATTGTTGCATTGCCAGTTTTTCAATTGTTTTTTTCCTTTGACGATCTCTCTTTCTGAATTTTTATTCGTCCAGTTTATTGCTCTATCCATTTACTAGATTGCCAGTTGTATAGACATAGAGAATATTCTGTTTACTATGGAGATTCTTGACAGAGATCTGTTTACTATGGCAAGTTATTGTTCACTATGAAGTTTCTGACAAGGAGCTTCTGTTCACTATGATGGTCATAACCACCATAGTGAACAGAAGCTCTCTGTTAGAACCTCCACATCAACAGATCTATGTCAGAATGTGACAAACTCTTTGTGAGAATCTTCATAGTGAACAGAACCTCTGTTCACTATGAAGATTCTCACAAAGAGTTTGTCACATTCTGACATAGATCTGTTGATGTGGAGGTTCTAACAGAGAGCTTCTGTTCACTATGGTGGTTATGACCATCATAGTGAACAGAAGCTCCTTGTCAGAAACTTCATAGTGAACAATAACTTGCCATAGTAAACAGATCTCTGTCAAGAATCTCCATAGTAAACAGAATATTCTCTATGTCTATACAACTGGCAATCTAGTAAATGGATAGAGCAATAAACTGGACGAATAAAAATTCAGAAAGAGAGATCGTCAAAGGAAAGAAACAATTGAAAAACTGGCAATGCAACAATCTGATGTTTATCTAAAGAAGGAAAATGTGATGGCAAGTGTCAAATGAGTTATTAAAAGCTATACTGCTTAATTTATGGAACATAAAATGTATTTTATTGAGTACTTTTTTAATTTTTAATAAAGAAGTTGGTATGGAATACAAAACAGATTATCCATAATCAATGAACGATTAGAAAAAAAAGGCAAAAAAAAACAGTAAACGAAGCGTTGATTTATTCCAGATGGAATAGCGAGTTTTCCAAATCAGTAGCGCATTATACCATAACAAAAAAAAAGGNCAGCTTACTAGAGTGAGTACTCACAATACCTGCAGCTTATAATAGTGAGGTATTCACAATGTTTTCAGCTTACTAGAGTGAGGTACTCACAATACCTGCAGCTTATTAGAGTGAGATACTCACAATGAATTGACAGATATATACAAGAATGTAACGAATGCACATGAAAATACCTTCCACCGATAAAAGAACACGTTTCATTTTTAAATTATTTACATATTTAGAGGATAAGTGATGAAACATCTGCTCGTTTCTACTACGAAACCACCTGGCAGAGAGAGGATCCAAGGTTACTTTCTACATTTTAAATTATCGGGATTACCAAATTCTTCTAGGTCATAATCTCCAACATTTGTGATCCAACGTTTGACCGATACAATCAATGGACCAACTTACTAGTATTTCTGGTTTCTACTGGTGAATTGAACTACTTTATTCAGGTCACGAATCTCACTTTGAAGCTGCTTCCAACAACTTGCAACCAATTAGTAATCTTTTCATAAGATAATTACAGATTTCTCGTGGCACTCAATGGAGAAAATATGTACCGAGCACCTTTTTTTGAAGGTGTACACAAAGTTTTATACGTAATTATGTCTTTTGCGGTGTTGTTTAACAATAAAATTCTGTGTTTTATTCGTTGCTAGAACAATAGCAACAGGAGGTTGAGGACAAAAAGAATAAATTAACTTCCACCTCGTGTAAGGGGGAGTGTAAAATAAACATCGATTAGGATTCTGTATTGATCATTGTCAGCTTTAGAAGTGGGTGAAGGACGGATTAACGTCGTTTCTTTAACAGCGGCTCCACCCTTTACAATCAGTTAATTAATAAGATTTAATAAATGAATATCCATTGAGGGATGTTCAATCTCATCAATGTGTAAATATGCGAAAGGATGATTTACGACACCATCAAGTATGGACTTAGTAACAGTATAATAGGAATTATTTGATGTTTATCAGTAGAAAAGTAGGGCAGAGGTGTATTTTCTTTTATAGGTTTATTACAAAATGTGTGCCTGATGAGAGGGTGGATAGTATTCTGATGCATTGTGATGTAAGCAGAAAATGCTACAGGAGTTTCCTTTCTAATAACAGATCATAAAAAGAGGTGGTGTTAGATATTTCTAGATAAATTATTAGATTAAAATGTACTTAAATATTAAAATTTTAACCATTTTTTTATAAAATTACATTTCAATGCTTTTTTATATTCGATCCCGTTTTGATGAGGAAAATGCCTTATTCGNATTAAACTAATAAGAACCTTATTCAATCTTTTAATATTAGATTACTTCAAGGACAAAGTTTTTCTAAGGTTAGTTTCATAGTAATAAGGATATGAAACCTTTAAAGGAATGTTACAGTGATCCAGTAATCATAATTTTTAAAAAAAAGTAGTGTATAATTAAGAAAAATCTTTACATTCCTGTAACAAAGAATGTATATTTTATAAAAATTCATAAGAAAATATGATTTTATAAATAAATAAATTACAAATTTAAGTGTGTTTTTAGAATATTAAGTGTAAAAGTAAAGATTTTTAAGTAAAAATTTATTAATTATTGAACAAAATATATAAGAATTTTCTCTTTTTCTTTGATCAAATTACTCAATTATCACAGCTTTAAAATTCAGATCATTTTTAAAAATAGAAGACAGTTTTTTTGGGGGGATATTTTTTGTGCCTTTATTGGGTTACAATTTTTTTTAATAAAATTACATTTTAATGCTTTTTTAAGGTTGTTCCATTGACACTCTAACATAGAGGCAGTGTTATAAAGTGTCTAAGATGTTTATTTGCGATTAAAACATTATTTTAAAGTTTAAAGAAGTAATTATTATGCAGTATAATTATATTTGTAATACAGAAATTATATTATACTCTGTAGCTTTTTGATGTACAGTATATATATATATATATGCATAGTGTAGGCTATTAATGTATGCTCTATTCATAATAAATGCTATAGTACATTCATATTATAAATATAAATGTATTTATACACTACTGCTGTGATATATAGTGTTTAGCATATCCTCAGCTGATAGCTCTAATGCTGTATTTAAAGGGTGTGTTGTAGTTAATGCTATGCTGTATCTACAAACACTTTAGATAATACAGTGAATTGCATTCTGTGTTTGTATTTACAGTATTTCCTATAGTGAATACAGCATTTACTATAGGAAATACTGTAGTAAATGCTGTGATATAGCTGTATTCATATTATACCTATAGAAAAATTAGCATTATCTTTATAGATCTAACCTTAATTTATAAATATATCAGACAAATGAAAAAAAAGTATATAAAATATAAGCAAAATCTTTAAAAATGAAGCATAAAATGTTATGTGAACTCAATTCTTTATATATTCTTAGTTGTTTAATAATATAGGGCAAGAGACAATGTAACATTGTTAACCTAAATAATGCTAAATTTCATAATTCAAAATTATTAAATTAAATAAATAAATACATAATTAATGCAAAATTAAATTAAAATAATTAATATTTTAATTAAAATTAAAGTTAAGACATTTTAAATCATTATTCTCCTATCATTTACTTGAATGAATCAGTGTCTTCCTATATTCATACCCTTTTTTTATTATTCAGAAAAATAAGATAAAAAGTAATAAATGTCATTCTATATTTAAAAAAATATTATTTGGGTTATTTTTTTTAATAAAAATTTAAATTTTTTCTGCATCTAAAGGCAATTATCTCGCTAAATATCATTAAAAAACACGCACACACACAAACGGGTTATGAGAGGAATCTTCTTCACCCATCCCTTTCTTAGAATATACAATTAATTTTCAATTAATCTATCAATTTATACGGAATTTTGTATGCTCTTTTACTGATTTAACTGTAATTTTATACAGATTTTGTAGGACTCTTGAAAACCCTATTGAAATTCATTACACAGTTACCCAGACGAATCCTTCTGTCTGGTTCAAAGTGTTGACCCTATGACACGGGGATGGGTCCCAGGTGTCGCGTGTTACTGAAAATATTTGCTAAAGTTTTTGCAAAGATTAAATTTCCTTAGAGAAATGTCATGGCATCTGTCAAAAATCTAAAACTCTCCATTATAATTTAATAGATTGTGGAAAAGGGGACACTTAGAAAAATTTTATTTACATTTAAAAATAAATATAATTGCTCTAGAAAGATATTGCAGAAATGATTTTCTCTGTAAATAATCTTCCAGCGTGGCTGTTACACACTGCTTTTTAACTATTAAGGTAGTGTTTTTAAAAGTATAATACAGGCGTCACACAGAGGAGGTCTCGTGTCATGAGCTTAAAAGTAGGCGGGTATGACCTAAAAAATATCTTATCAGTAGTGTAAATTGCTTGTAATTTAAAAAAAAAATTACACTTGAAATTTTAATAATCAAATGATAGACGAAAATGGCAATAAATATATTATTTATACGCCACGAAGAATTAACTGATCGAAGATAATGGATAAACGATGGTGGAATTAATATTTTTCCTTATACAAAATTGTTATAAACGGTTACAAATAAAAGATAATGGAATTAAAGACGAATTAAAGGTGAGTAAATTAGGTTATTATGCAGCATCATGTTTAAAGAGAAAAAAATTACGTAAGCACTTTGAGGAGTTATGTCATTAGAAATTGTTAAATTTAGATACGCTAGCGTTATTTGTTTCTCTTCATATTTGTCAAATATGAGAGCATATCAAATATCAATATTCTAGAAAACCTATTGGGCATGTTTCTTTATATTCCCTAAGATTGCATATTCTCTTTTTAGATTCGTCCATAGAATATGCACGAATCTAAAGAAAGACTATCATTCAGCTGCAATCAGAAAGACTATATCATTCGTCTACATCTAATAACAACCGCTTATATCTCTCCATACTCCTGAACAACAAACGCATATATCCCTCCATACTCCTGAATAATACCGCATATATCCCTCCATACTTCTGAATAATACCGCATATATCCCTCCATTCTCCTGAATAACGATCGCTTATATTCCTCCATACTCCTGAATAACAACCGCATATATTTTTCCATACTCCTGAATAACAACCGCATATATTTTTCCATACTCCTGAATAACAACCGCATATATCCCTCCATACTCCTGAANAAGGACACAGATGTTTTGCTATAACTTATTAATTATCACTTACTTTATCACTTGAAAAATAATTATAAGAGTCGAGACCCCCTATAATTAAGCATTTTTGGTAATCATAGACTTTACTTTTAATAAGCTAATCAAATACAGCTGTATTTCAAATGTGGCCATTTTCTCATAGATTATTCTACAATAAGTGAACGTTATGACGAATTTCTGTTAGTCATTTCAAAATCAATTATATTCTTAATTATATAGTTCTGCAGTTCCGTAGTTCTTGCAGTATCTTAATGACGAATCGACAATACGGGAAAATACACGAAACGTGTGAATACTATGAAGCGTATCTTTTTACTTTCCCTGCAGTTATATGTAACAGAGGAAAAGTATGACGATTAGTCAAAAAATAACCTTAAAACGTCGAGAAATATTAAAAAATTCGGGGGTAATTTCTGTATGTATAGATGTGTGTGTGAGGGGGACACGATTTTATTCACACCTCTTTAAAGCTTAATAACTCCCGTACCTTTTGTCAAAAATTTCTGATATTTTGCAGGGAGATTTGTTTATTAGGAGGATTGATCCCATGAAATTTTCGGGATTAAAGGTCGAGGGGGTGGAGAGATAAAGAGGGTCGTTTGTATCTCCAGTGGGGTCGAACTTAACCACGATTTTACTCATTATTAGCATTTATAATTTTTAATAAAACTCACCCCTACACTGAAAATTAAGGTTTTTTTAGCCATTTTATAATACATTAATTAAAAATATAAAAGGTTTTTAAATAAAATATCGTAACGGATGGATCCTCCACCAAAATGTTGCCTGGAAAGTTAAGCAACTCGTTGCTGGAGTAGGGTGTTTTTTTTTCTGTTTTTGATGAAATTTATTGATGTAATTATTTGTCTTTAAGCTTAGAAAATTTTCTGAGTATGTCCATGTTAGCTACGTAAATTATCTTAAAAAGTTGACTCATTCCTCCTGATTTTCCTTTCACCTCTGATACTCATCAGGATATTCTGGTATTCTGAATATCAATTAGTATACAGATCTTTATCTGTATACAATTTATATTCGTTCGATTTATCTTCAATATCAATTAATTGAGGAGCCGATGACATAAAATTCATAAATTCCGAGGCCATTCTCCTTCAACAGGATATCAATGAATTTTACAACCGGTACTCTGGTCGTAACTTACAAATCAATTTGTGCAAATAAGAAAGTAAAAAACCTTTATGGTTCTCTCGCTGTTACTAGAATTCATAGTTCCTACTTTATATATTAAGAACCAACCATATAAATCGTGCAAATTAATGAACAAATTAAGTGTAATTCGTTGAAGATCAATAGTTCGCAGCAGTGTTACGTTATGGATCTCGTGGGGGCCTTACCAAAATACATTAAAAAAAAATTAAACCCTATCCTTATAGGAACAAGTGAAGTCACATCTCTTGTAAAGTCAAATAACGGCGTTAATTGACCTTATAAGGGAGCGATTCATTCATTGCTAGAAGGCATAAGAGAGGAGTAGTAAATTAACTGCTCCTATCTTATTATAATTGAGAGCCCTTTTTTTTGTTATGGTATAATGCGCTACTGATTTGGAAAACTCGCTATTCCATCTGGAATAAATCAACGCTTCGTTTACTGTTTTTTTTTTGCCTTTTTTTTCTAATCGTTCATTGATTATGGATAATCTGTTTTGTATTCCATACCAACTTCTTTATTAAAAATTAAAAAAGTACTCAATAAAATACATTTTATGTTCCATAAATTAAGCAGTATAGCTTTTAATAACTCATTTGACACTTGCCATCACATTTTCCTTCTTTAGATAAACATCAGATTGTTGCATTGCCAGTTTTTCAATTGTTTTTTTCCTTTGACGATCTCTCTTTCTGAATTTTTATTCGTCCAGTTTATTGCTCTATCCATTTACTAGATTGCCAGTTGTATAGACATAGAGAATATTCTGTTTACTATGGAGATTCTTGACAGAGATCTGTTTACTATGGCAAGTTATTGTTCACTATGAAGTTTCTGACAAGGAGCTTCTGTTCACTATGATGGTCATAACCACCATAGTGAACAGAAGCTCTCTGTTAGAACCTCCACATCAACAGATCTATGTCAGAATGTGACAAACTCTTTGTGAGAATCTTCATAGTGAACAGAACCTCTGTTCACTATGAAGATTCTCACAAAGAGTTTGTCACATTCTGACATAGATCTGTTGATGTGGAGGTTCTAACAGAGAGCTTCTGTTCACTATGGTGGTTATGACCATCATAGTGAACAGAAGCTCCTTGTCAGAAACTTCATAGTGAACAATAACTTGCCATAGTAAACAGATCTCTGTCAAGAATCTCCATAGTAAACAGAATATTCTCTATGTCTATACAACTGGCAATCTAGTAAATGGATAGAGCAATAAACTGGACGAATAAAAATTCAGAAAGAGAGATCGTCAAAGGAAAAAAACAATTGAAAAACTGGCAATGCAACAATCTGATGTTTATCTAAAGAAGGAAAATGTGATGGCAAGTGTCAAATGAGTTATTAAAAGCTATACTGCTTAATTTATGGAACATAAAATGTATTTTATTGAGTACTTTTTTAATTTTTAATAAAGAAGTTGGTATGGAATACAAAACAGATTATCCATAATCAATGAACGATTAGAAAAAAAAGGCAAAAAAAAAAACAGTAAACGAAGCGTTGATTTATTCCAGATGGAATAGCGAGTTTTCCAAATCAGTAGCGCATTATACCATAACAAAAAAAAGGGCTCTCAATTATAATAAGATAGGAGCAGTTAATTTACTACTCCTCTCTTATGCCTTCTAGCAATGAATGAATCGCTCCCTTATAAGGTCAATTAACGCCGTTATTTGACTTTACAAGAGATGTGACTTCACTTGTTCCTATAAGGATAGGGTTTAATTTTTTTTTAATGTATTTTGGTAAGGCCCCCACGAGATCCATAACGTAACACTGCTGCGAACTATTGATCTTCAACGAATTACACTTAATTTGTTCATTAATTTGCACGATTTATATGGTTGGTTCTTAATATATAAAGTAGGAACTATGAATTCTAGTAACAGCGAGAGAACCATAAAGGTTTTTTACTTTCTTATTTGCACAAATTGATTTGTAAGTTACGACCAGAGTACCGGTTGTAAAATTCATTGATATCCTGTTGAAGGAGAATGGCCTCGGAATTTATGAATTTTATGTCATCGGCTCCTCAATTAATTGATATTGAAGATAAATCGAACGAATATAAATTGTATACAGATAAAGATCTGTATACTAATTGATATTCAGAATACCAGAATATCCTGATGAGTATCAGAGGTGAAAGGAAAATCAGGAGGAATGAGTCAACTTTTTAAGATAATTTACGTAGCTAACATGGACATACTCAGAAAATTTTCTAAGCTTAAAGACAAATAATTACATCAATAAATTTCATCAAAAACAGAAAAAAAAACACCCTACTCCAGCAACGAGTTGCTTAACTTTCCAGGCAACATTTTGGTGGAGGATCCATCCGTTACGATATTTTATTTAAAAACCTTTTATATTTTTAATTAATGTATTATAAAATGGCTAAAAAAACCTTAATTTTCAGTGTAGGGGTGAGTTTTATTAAAAATTATAAATGCTAATAATGAGTAAAATCGTGGTTAAGTTCGACCCCACTGGAGATACAAACGACCCTCTTTATCTCTCCACCCCCTCGACCTTTAATCCCGAAAATTTCATGGGATCAATCCTCCTAATAAACAAATCTCCCTGCAAAATATCAGAAATTTTTGACAAAAGGTACGGGAGTTATTAAGCTTTAAAGAGGTGTGAATAAAATCGTGTCCCCCTCACACACACATCTATACATACAGAAATTACCCCCGAATTTTTTAATATTTCTCGACGTTTTAAGGTTATTTTTTGACTAATCGTCATACTTTTCCTCTGTTACATATAACTGCAGGGAAAGTAAAAAGATACGCTTCATAGTATTCACACGTTTCGTGTATTTTCCCGTATTGTCGATTCGTCATTAAGATACTGCAAGAACTACGGAACTGCAGAACTATATAATTAAGAATATAATTGATTTTGAAATGACTAACAGAAATTCGTCATAACGTTCACTTATTGTAGAATAATCTATGAGAAAATGGCCACATTTGAAATACAGCTGTATTTGATTAGCTTATTAAAAGTAAAGTCTATGATTACCAAAAATGCTTAATTATAGGGGGTCTCGACTCTTATAATTATTTTTCAAGTGATAAAGTAAGTGATAATTAATAAGTTATAGCAAAACATCTGTGTCCTTAACTCCTTGTTACCTCTTAGAAGGATTTTAACGTCAACAATGTGGATCAGACTGACCCGAGTACACTATAAATAAATAATGATATGGCCGAGAATAAAGCTCTTCAAGATCTGGCTCGTACTTAGATTATAAATACATTTTTATATTATTTTTATAATCTAAGGATTCACTGGGATTAAACACACGTTATTGTGACCTATCTAGGGATTAAGTACTACACTTACCACTTTAAACTCTTCTGATCTTACCTTCTTTTTAATAATTAAATAAAATAGCTAAAATTCGAGATGAAACAAACTAGATTTAGATGAGAAAAATAGATTCTAAAGTGACAGTCATGCCCAACACGTGGTACAGACTTGGATGTTTTGACTTAAAATAAAATGGCGGTCGATAGTACCAGTCTTTGCCGCCAAGAGCGCTGAATCTAAGGTCACAGCCACTCTATGTAGTATATTCTAGCTCGTTGGATAGGGCACAATAACGTGTGTTTAAACCAATAGATTTATCTTACTTTTTAAAGATTTAGATCTTAACTTCAATTTTTAAAACAATACATTTTATAACAGATAGATAAAACCACCTTACACAGTTAGTCGTGGGTTCGAGCTTGGCTAATAATGGAATTTTCCAGGTTTTCTACACGTTTGTAACACCTAAATAAGGGCCAGTTTTTCATAAAAGACCTCCCGGGAGGCATTTTCTCTTAGTCCATCCGTTTTTTGTGTGTGTACCTTCTACTGTATTTTATTGCCTATTTTGTGTATCGTTAATTTAAATATATAAATAAAATGATTACGAACTGTTATATAATTCAAGTTGCTTAAAAGAATAAAAATTTATTAATTAAACCAAGAGAAAACGCCAAAAGTTAGGCTTTATGCCAAAAATTTGACAAGATGTGATGTAACATTTGTTGCATTTACATTGCGCGGTCTTGCTATTGAATGTAATCATATAAATGTAATACAAAAAGATTAAAACAATGTAAATTTACACGTAAAATCAAAAAAATTATAAATAAATTACCTTAAAACATAAATTTTCTTGATATTTACGTAACTGGGTATCATTTTAAGTGTATAATTCAAGTGAAGCATCCATAAAAATCAAAATTTTCCACGGATTAGGCCCCTTTTTTTTCTTCTCGTTTGCTTAAATTGAACATAGAAGGTTTGTGTTTTGATTTTATAAAGTTACTCGTATAAATGTAGTTTATACATGAAGGTCATTAAGCAGGAGTAACTTCTGTCTTCAATGAATGTTGATGACCTTGACCCAGAATCCCAGATGCTTTGTTCTATAATATAATTTACGAAATTTGATTAAAGGGAGAGGCATTAGAAATAAATAAAAAAAAACACTCGATAATTAGAACAGCATTCATCAAACATAAGAATGATTGCAAGAAAAAAAGAGCATATTATGTGTTTTGTCTCGTGTTTTTCCATTGTTTAATAATATTACGTTCCTCCAAAAAACAGTTTTCTAGCAAAATATTGTAAAATAAATTTGATTTATTAAAGTTTTTAAATGTATTTTAAGAATTTTTAATTACCAAATGGTAAAAATAACAAAAATATTCTGAATATTTAATCATTGTGATCCTTCAAGTGGAAATTGATCCTCATCATGGAAAAAATTCAAGAAATTGTAAAAAATTACAGAAAATATACTAAATTTTTATTATTTTTTATTGAACTATTGAAAAATCTTTAAGTTTCGTCTAAAAATTCTTACGTAAATGACATATTTTCAACGAAAAATAAAATCAAACGGTACCATGTTGATGACTTCCAATATGACATGAAAGAACTAGTATAAAATCCTGTTAACCTTTAAATAAAATCTATATTTTATCAGTTAAAAGTTTTAATTAGGTTAAACATATTTAAACCTTTTAAAAATCCGGTTAAACACGGATATAATTACACGTGAACAATATATTACACAATATTGCCCATGGATCTTCTGTAAATCTTCTATTGTAATTTCGCCAGATTTACATAAAATCAGGTGAAATTACCATGGAATATTTGTTTAAATGAAGTGCCATAACCTAATTATCATAAACGTGGATTTACAGAAGGGAAAAAAATATGTAATAATAGTGTAACAATACAAATTTCTAATTGCAAATTACTCGAGTCATCAGAGATGAAAAGACCGGTTCTCAATTACGCAAATTCCCTTAGGGAAATAGTCTGATGACGTATTCGAGATTGATTTGACGTCACAAGAGATGAAAATTGCAAGGTATTGACGTCACAAGGGATGAAAATTGCAAGGTATTAAATATGATAATAACGACAGAGGACGAACACATGGCATATTCTAGGATAAGAAGATTGTGTCATAGTTTCAAGCAACAAATGACTCGAGACTGTTTTATGTAATTTTAAAATTGTTTTTATTTTTAACAATGCAGAAAATGACTAATTTAATAACGATATATTTAATATTAAATTGAACAATTGCTAGATTTGGTTTATTTGGTTACAATAAATGGGCGCTCTGCTAATGGTGGAATACCTGTTGAGAGGATTTCTATGGGAAACTGGCTCCTATTTAGGTGTTACAAACGTAAAGAAAACCCGAAAAATACGAGGTGGCTAGCCCGTTGACGAGGTGAGAACTCACGATCAACTATCAGCGTTCAGTGGTTCTATCCACTCGATCACTGGTGGGCACTTAGACCCCATCTATGGTGTCCACCAGTGACCAAGCGGTCTTCGTTCCCGCTCGGACGTGGAGTTTTCCGGATTTTCTCCACGCCTGTAACACCTAAATAGGGGTCAGTTTCCCTTTAAAAGACCTCCCGGAAGGCAGACGTTGTTTGTTTAGCTATGGCAACGCAACACTTGGGCGTTGCCATAGCTAAACAAACAAACAGACCCCACCTACCTATTACTGCAAGTTTTACTTTTTCTGCTGTTATATATATAACAAAGGGAAAGAAAGTATGGCGGTCGATCAAAAAATGACCCCCAATAAATTTACATTTTTTGGACTCAGGGAACCTCGAAACCTCGAGAAATGCAAAAACAAATTCGAGGGTAATTTCTTTGTATGGATGTTAATGTGTATGGGGGGCAGCCTCTTTTGTTCACCCTCTTTGAAGCTTAATGACTCCATTTTCTCACTTATATTTTACAAATACGTGAGCCGTTCACAGCCCGGCTCACGTATTTGTAAAATCTAAGTGACTCGTACAACATGGAATTCATATAACACGGAATTATCTACTGTGTTATGGGGGGTCTACTGTATTATAATTGTTATAGTGGAGGTTAGGCCCAAAATAGAGTCCGTGGTTAAATTGACTCTAATATATTCGGATCAACAAGACCATGAAAATTTCTGAAGATCGGGCACTGATTCGAACGCTGGCCTCCAATGGCAAGTTGGTTTTACCGCCGTATTCGTATCGAAAATTGAACATTGCTCGACTCGATTTATGCTGGAGCAAAATATCATGGACACTTGATTAAAAATAATTACTGCGAGGGTTTTTACGCTGGTGGAGTTTCAGCCTAACACAGACAGTAGCGCATTATAGCTTCAAGAGGCACAGCAAATTTGAATTAGGGTGTCTCGTGTACAGTACAGTGCTGATTACAAACATTTTTCTTCCTTGGGGATTTTCTTTTGGGGAAGTATTTTCTTGTAAAAGATTGGTTTGGAGTCTCCTGTTCGTGGGGTCCCAGGCAGTTGCTATTTTTAACGCACCACTGAACACAGAAATTTCACTGCCTACCTAGAACAATTCCATAGAAGTGAAGTGGCGTTATATATCCGAACAAAGCGATTTGCATACCTGGGAAGACGTATTAGCCAGTCTCACAAACCCAGAAAGGCATCCCCCTTAGGAATTAAATTACTTTATTAATCATTCACAAGTAAGTGGTATGAGTCAGTTGGCATCTGGTTGACATGGTTGAGATAGAGGAGTATATTATTGAACTATGCTGATCAGTCACACATGCACGTTTATCCCTGCCAATGGTTACTAAACTAGTCCATCGCCTAAGTGGGTTGGCCAGACTGTACTTCGTAAATAGCGTGAAAACCGCGGGATAATTCGAAAAAATACAGTGGATACTTCCGAATAGCGGACACCTCCACTTAACGGACCTCCAGACCATTTAAATAGGACATCACAATACTGTTTATCAGTTTAAAGAAGACTAATCTGGTTAAGTTGTCAATCAACCATTCATTGTCATACGTATAAACACTCCGGGGCATGGGCGTAGCCAGAGTTTTGTTGTGGGGGGCCTAGTAGAGGCCAACCCAACACAAAATTGAATTATTTCAAATTATTCATAACGTTGGGCACAGTGGACCTTTTTTTTAAATTAGTATTCAAAATTTTTAGCTTTAAGTTTTTTGTTGTTTCCAAATCGGCTTAACACTTTTTCGGCTGTGATTTTCTGGGGGGGCACCAGGTTCACTGGGGAGGGCCGTGCCCATCCAGGCTCCCCCCTCGCTACGCCCATGCTCCGGGGACACGACGTCACTCCTTTTTCAAATACAGGACACATTCTTTAGATATGTTTTATGCACGTGGAAACAACTTTGAGAAAGTGGTCATACGTACTATATTTTTTAGACACAAAAAATTGCATCGCGTTATATATCTAACAGCGAATATTGGCAAAGAAGAATTTGATAAAAGACAGAGACAAGTTTCAGTTCCTACAGCTTATGTTCTTCAATTGATTGGCCCGGTGAAGGGCACTAATAGAAATATCACTCTAGACAATTGGTTTACCTCAATAGAACTAGCTGAAAAGCATGAAAATCTTACTTGTGCTTAGAATGAACTTGTGGTATATTCTATCTGATTGTACCCAACAATCAGATTGAATAAACCACGAGTTCCTTCTGAGTGTACAGTCCTCATCATCCACTCGGTGCTACTGCCTTTGGTCACACTGCAAACATGACTATACGTTCTTATGTCTCGAAATAAACAAAGCAGTAAATCTGCTATCGACAATGCATCATGACTAAATGATCGATCAAAGCGGAAAACCTGATATGATTGTGAATTATAATGTCATCAAAGGAGGGGTTGACTCACTGGATCAGTTATGCAACACATATGCAACATGTAGGCGCACTCGAAGATGGCCGATGGCTCTTTGCTATATTAGACATTACAGGTGTCAATAGCGCAGTTATAATGTACTGCAACTCAACAGGAAGAAAACAACCATGGAGGATGATGTTGGGTATGTCTTTGATAAAGGAACACATATCTAGACGTGACATGAATGCCGTTCTATGAGAGTTGAAGGCAATTACCTCCAAAATTAGTGAACAAGAAGCAACAGAAGTAGAAAGACTAGCTCCTGATGTGCCAAGAAAAAGTCAGTGCAAGTTTTGCCCTCGTCAACGTCACCTGAAAACTAAGAACCGATGTGTGAAATATGATACATTCATATGTTCAGAACATAAAAGTGGACCACTCTGCAAAGATTGTTAAGTTTAATTTTAACAGATTAAGTATTTTTTCACCATAATGTAACCTTACGTTTAGTTGAAATTGTATTTAGGTACATTACAAGGAAATAAACTGAGTGAGATCTACTTAGAACGCCCATCATTTAAGTGCGATTTTGTTTCGCCAGTTAAGAAAGTAAGGATGGCCTTACAGGACCCAAGAAAGGAAGTCGATGAAGCTGCGATACGTTTTATAATGGCGACACTCACAAAAAGATCACCCCATCAGTCGATAAGCCATGTAATTGAAAGTCGGAGAAATTGCCAAGTCCCTCGAAATAGAAGAAACAATTTTTGAAGACAGTTGCGGCTAATGATCGGAATTTGCCGCCATATTTAATTTTAAATCGAAAAACTGCGGGCACTAAGAGGGCCTCTTTTAGCAAGCCCATTATGAGTTCGACCAGGCCCACAATAGGGCGGCTGGGTGGTGAGGGACGTGGCCCGACATATCCAGACGGACCACCTTCCGTCCCAGTCTGGATTCGAACCCGGGTCCTCGAAAAGGCTGCCACTTTAACAGCTCTGCAATCCGGCCATCATAGGTTGAGTGTGCACGAATACGATTTTTTATGAAAATAAGATATTAATCACAAAACAATTTAAATAGTAAATATATAAAATTGCCACACAATTAGTCTTTTGCCAATTCTCTTTTAGAACACAGTACTTGTTAATTTGACATCTGGATGGCCGAAAAGTTAAATGTGGCAGCCCACCGCTCTGGGAGACCTGTGATAGAATTCGGACGGGTCGAAAAACCTTAGTAATTTTTTGGGGATGGTCCGTTCGGAAATATCGGACTCAATCCTTCACCACTCGATTATGGGCTTGGCCAAGCCCATAATGTTTGTTAATTAACGGCAACGCAACATTTGAACGATCTGCTTCCTGGAGGTCTTTTTAAGGATAACTGATCCCTCAAAGACGTGGAGAAAACCCGAAAAATTCCACGTCCCGGCCAGGCGCGAATCCACGACCGACCACCCAGTATTCGGGGAAACGGAACCTCACGGCCACTGACGAGCCGACATTATTACAGTCATTAGAGAGGTTACGGCCGACGTTTTCAACGCGAAAACATGTACGTCGGACGTTCAGCGCCGCTTTCCTGTAAGGCTAGAAGTTTGAAAACGGCGTTTGGAACGTCGAGCATAATTCCACTGACGCTCCAAACTCCATTGTCAAACGTCTAGGCTTAGAGGAAAGCGGCGCTGAACGTCCGACGTACACGTTTCCGCGTTGGAAACGTCGGCCGCAACCTCTCTATTATTAGATTTAACAAATTCGTGAGCCGTTCACAGCCAGGCACACGTATTTGTAAAACCTAAATGACTCGTACAACATTGAATTCATATAAAACGGAATTATCAACAGTGTTATAGGGGGGGTCGACTACCAACAACTCCGAATATCTCACACCATTCTTTACTTAATATTACATTACATATTATTTAAAAAATAATAAAAATTATCACGAAAAAAAAATATCGAAATTCGTCCAGTTTATAAAAAAAAAAAAAAAAATCAAGTCACTTTTTTTTGGCTATATTTCGGCTAAACGTTGGTGGCGCCGACGGCATCGGTAGTCTGTCCATATATCAGGGCCTCGAACCCTAAATGTGTGATTGAGACATTCTGCTTTGCGATGAGCACTTTGACCAAGTCGAAACAAGTTCCTTCTAACCTACGACAACAAAGAGGACAAAATAAGTATCCTTTTCCAATCGATTAAAATAATAACAAACGCGAGATAATTAATAATTAACCATTTTTAAGTTTAACTGCTGCTAGGCTTAAGAGATTAGGCCTAACGGGTCGAACACGTCAGAAGTATTTTCGCTTCGCAGGTTGTTCTTGGTACAGAAATTCTCAGAAAACACCTGTACGTGTTGTCGATTTTTTTAAAACGATTTAGGCGCCGGATAACTTTAAGAGTTAGCAATCGAGTCGGAGATATACGGCATAGGCGTTATTGCGTGTTCGGTATAGGCACGGTAGACGTTGTGTGTGTGTGTGGCCTTTTAATTATCAACACGCTGCTTATAGATAGCCAGGGGGATTGAAAATGCAGCACAAGTACCGATTCGTTCCGTATTAAAGATCTGAGAAGCTTCCTCTACACTTTATTTATGTTCGTAGTGTGTAATACACCTGATACGGTATACTTGTACGTACTGTACAATATGTTGTTTAGTACCTGTAAAACATAACCTTACCGGATTGAATTGCAGCACGGATACAAATGTGTGACCGAGTCTTAGGACTGTAATCGACACTTATTTGCGTTCGTTAAAGTGTGCGATACGCCCAATTCGGTACGTACAATATGTTGTGTGGTACCTGTAAAATATCTCTTATGGGGTTGAATTGTGGCACGGGTACAAATGTGTAACCGAATCTTGGGACCGTAAAGTGTGATTTAGTACACTTGTGTGTACAATGTGTTGTGTAGCACCTGTAAAATGTACTTTGTATCTGTGCTGCAGTTCAACCCCGTAAATATGTAACCGAATCTGAGAACTCGTAATCGACACTTATTTATGCTCGTGGAGTGCTCGATACACCTGATTTAGTACACTTGTACGTACTTTATGGGTTGAAATTGCATCCTGGCTACAAATTGTAACAGATTCTTTCCTTGTTTACAATTCAAGAAGTTTAGTTTAAACTTATTTATGTTCTGTATAGTGTGTGATAAACCTGATTTAGTACAGTTGTGTGTACGATATGTTGTATAGTAACTGTGAGACTAACTTAATCACCGTCGTGAGGTGGAAATTGCAACCCGGTTACTTGATCTGTATTATGCTTGTTTATGTTTGGTAAAGTGTTGATACGGTGATGCGCTCGGGATTTGATCTTGGGGACTGAATCGAACGGATAAAAACATTTTTAATGCAGAATTCAATAAAATTCCCACATTATGTGGCTTCTGATTCATAAGTAGTATAGAAATAGAAGACACAACACAATACAAATACAAAGAATTTTAATTAGGAAAAGATTTTTGGTAAATTTCTAGTGTTCTTTTTTTCTTTGGAATGTACCAGGCCCCTTGGCTCCCCTCTGAATGCACCACTGGTGTGATACATTTGATTTAGTACAGGTGTATGTATGTACAATATGTTGTATAGTACCTGTAAAACTTCTTAATTGCCATCACAATTGATTCACAAAACATGAATTTTTACTCTATGTACATGTATATTTTAATTAAAAAAGTGTTTAATTATGTACATATCAATCATTCAAATGTTTTGCATTGTTCTATTATAATGGAAAATACTTTACTTCCATGCCCCCATTTTTATAGTCCAGTAGGAATGACTTAAAAAATGAGTTTTTTTGTGACTTAAAATTTATTTAAATACAATTATATCAATGAATAATGGAAATAATTACATTTTTTACATCTATTTGATTATTATAAGAGTATTAATTCTACATATGTGGCTGACTGATCATTATTAAACTTTAACAATGATTAACTGTAATTTATGTGGAGTGAGTTATTGGCTGATAAAAGTCAATATTCGGTTTATGTTAAATAAATATTGATTATTTATTATTGTCAGATGATATAAATTAAAATCGGTAATTATGAATGAATATCCGTGCGCACATTTTTGTGATTTACTTGAATTTTTCTCTCTATATTTTACAAAATGAAATTTAAATAGTTATTCAAACGTTGTTAAATAGTAAAAGTTAACTTTTATTTTTATTATAAAATTATTTGTAAAATATGTTTACATTGTAATTGATTTTTATTTATAAATTTTGTAAAAATATAATTTGTAAATTTAATTTTTAATTATTTGAAAATACATTTGTTTATTATAACCCTTTGAAATAGTCATTTTAATAATGTTTTAAAATTTTATAGTGCCATTTTTTTTAATTACTGTGTTGAGGAGTTTATCTATAGATTAAATTATATCCTGTACTTATGATTTATCTGTAATCTTTTTACTTAAAACTTAACTTGTGCATGTATAGTACATATACTCTAATTTAAATTAGGGTTCCATTTTATCACTTTGTAATCAGGGCTATGTAAGTGTTTTAACTATGACTTCTTAGTATATGGTACCTTAGATTCCAACTCTGACTCCTTTATTTATATATCAACATAGGTTATAAATTAATAAATTTATTGTATATTCCGGAACCTTGAAATAGAATAAATGGCAATTGATTCCTACTTCAACAGACTGTCTTAAAAAATTAACTATTTTTAAATACATACTTTTGTATTGACTGAATGCAGACAACAAACAAGGCATTTTATGTTTTGTCGTTGAAATCTTCAGACTATGTTTTTGAACCGTAAGCTTTTCAAGTTCAGAATTGGTTCATTTTACACACTCAATTTCCAACTCTAGTAACTCAAGAATTGCTTTTGACTGTAACTTTGACTCCACAGTCTTGTTTTGTAAGTTAAAATTTGTACAGAAATATATGATGATTGGGAAATAATAAACATACGTTACTTGAATGCTGATGAATTTATTTATTTTACAGTATAAAGGAAATGTCTGTAGACAGTGGATTTCCACCACCTTTTAACAATTATACCTGCATTAATAACAAATAAATGAATTATTTATAAATAATGAGAGAGAGAAATAATATAATTTTAATCATGATTTTGTGTGAGGGGAAAACTTGTTTCCCAGTGAGGGAGTAAATGTGAAATCAATCAATCCTGTTCTGCTATTGGGGAAAAAATATTTTTATAAATACACATTACAATTAACAATTTAAAGTGGTCAAAAGATGAAGAATGTCTGTACAATTTCTGTTTACAAGCTATATTCTAATCTCTAAATATAACAAAGAAATGTAGAGCAAATACTGGAGCATAAATTATAGACACTATGAATAAATTTGCAAGAAACGTGTATATTGAGAGGCCAGAATAAAAATGTACAGAAGTGTTTATTTCTATACTGAAATGTGATAGTGAGATAAAGTATGGCAGAAGAGACGGAATCATGTCGCTGCATATGAAATAAGATGTTTAAGGGAACATGTGGAATGATAAAGTGGAACTGTATGAAGAATGTGATGTGAAACAAACATCATATATTGATAAAAGGTGAATAAGTCTGCTTTATGATGGTTGATCCATAATGAATGAATGAATGAGGAGGAATTACTGAAGACAGTATACTGTACTTGCAAAAGAGTAGAAGGGAATCAAAATGGGGAATGACCAAAGAAATTCTGGTTGGAACATTGAAGGGAGCAAATGATTTTAGCATGAGAAAGTAGGAGATAGAAATGAAAGTGACAGAGTTAGGAATATCTGGAGGAATCTGATAAATGGATTTGTATGTGGGTGATCCCTTGTATTTGCTGTTTTTTCTTTCTTGGGAAATGGGTATGTGTGCAGATATTTTCCAAGTAGTTATTAACTATAGATTTGAGTTTTAGTATTTCATAATATAAATTTTTATATTTTAAAAAAGTTTGGATATTTTTTTATTTATTTAGAAATCTTATAAATAAGATAAAGCAAAGCTTTGGTGATTTGTTAAGAGATGTTTGTGATATTTATAAGACATTTTACAGTTTAAAAAAAAAACAAAAATTTTTATATAATTTAAGACTACATTTAATCTATGATAAAAGTTCTGAAATGACCATGGTTAAATATTTATGAAAATGTTTGATATATTTATTTACTTTACATTACAAAACATTCCTGTACTATAATTGGCTTTCTTATTTGTCTGTCTTAATGATTGAATTTCATGCAAACTTATTAAAAAATGCTTTTAAGCAAATAGGATACTTTTTCATAGAAAAAGATGTAAAAGTTTTGGGACCAGTGGTTTTTAATTTAAAAAGTTCAGTCGACCCCCCTATAAGACAGTAGATACGTTCCATTCTTTAGGAATCCGATTTCTTAAGAGTCCTTCCAATCACAGCCTGACACGTGTCAAGTTTACGGACTACGGCTGTTTGAAAGGTTTTCTTCCATAAAATTAATCGATTCTAGACTAATCCGACTCAACATTTCCAAAATACGTATATTTTTTTTTGGGAATAATCCGTATAAACTACGCTATAAACAAAAAATTGTAGGATTACTTGCCGAGTGTGCACCATTCGACATTGCCATTGCTCAAGCTTGTTTTCGTCGCGGAACAGCTCAGCAAACCGTGGCTGATTTCTAATAACTTATTTTTCTGCGAAAAATTCGCTGAACTTTGGAGACATCATTAATAGAAATAATTTTAATCGCCGTTGAATAAGAAATGTTTCTTTCACAAGAAATGTATAAAATTACAGTACTGTATTAGACTTACGGTACCTAATTTACATACTGTACAGACGATAGTTCGCCTAAACTCTCCGTAGCGTGGCGCTAGGCAGCGGAAAAAATATATATAATTATAATAAAGTTACAATAAATTAAGTTAATATATAATTAATTATATGTACAGTACCTAATTTATATATAATACTGTACAGACGATAGTAATCTCTTTGTAGCGTGGCGCTTGACGGCGCGGAAAGTAGTTTGGCTGCCCGATGATGTTTTACGTAATTATAGGAGTTTTTTTACCATTTTTTACAGATACCGTTGCAATTTTTTTGCTGTCTTATAGGAATCGTAATTATAGGAACCTGTTTTATAGGGGTCTACTGTATCTAGATAAAAGGTGTGGAGTTAAGCCACTGAATGTTTTTTGAGAGCTATTTTCAAAGCTTTGGATCTAGCTTATGGTCAGGAACCCGAAGCTTTGAAGAAGATAAGCCACTAGACCTTTTTTGTGTGCTTCCAGTCTACAGTTTAACTTCAGGGCATGTTTTTGAGTGAAAATTCCTGCTACCAAACTTACAACTTCAGGGACTTTTTCTGTGGAAACCTTTCCTGTTTTTGGTCGCGAGCATATTTCAATAAGTTACTCTTGCTTCTGTTTTTCATTTGAATGAAGTGCAAACTTAGGTTGTTTGCAAGTACTGAATTTTTTTGCTTTTGTTGGATAAATTAATTTTAAAGTTCATGATTCTAATGTAGAATTCTGTGCTCTTTTAAAAGAGCTTTATTTGCAGCTTGAGAGAATTTGTTGAACAGTAAGCTGTTCACAATATGCATTTTTCCAAATATAACTTTTCATATTAAAGCCTACAAATAAGGAACTGAGACCAAAATCAAAACAATGTCATCAAGGAAATATCCTTGGCATCATTCCTACAAAGTTTTATGGCTATTGCACCATTGACATTTTGTGTTTCAAAATTTTCCAATGTTTTAACCAAATAAAGGTTCTTAACTTTGTACTAAATTGAAGAGCTTTAATAAATATGTATTGTGAAGAACTTTTCAGGATGATTAAATTTCATGATCATCTGATAACTAGATATGTTGTTGCCATTGTACAAGTCCAATGTTTAACATAAAGGATGTATCACATGTTTATGCTAAAAATTTGCAATTCCTCCAAATATTACTAAACAGAGGTCCAAGAAAGTGAAGAAGCATAATTAAATTTTCTGTTTGATTTTATATTGTATTAAAAATTTTTGTTGGATCCTAATATACACAGTTATTTGTTTTTAATAAAATATAATAGATTTTTTTGTGAAATAGTTTTCCCTAATATACAGTGGGTGATTGGTTAACAAATGTAATCTGTTCCAACACTTTGTTCGTTATCCGATTATCAATTTACCATAGGTTTTTATGGGAATTTGATTAATTCGTTCCGGAGACTCCAAAAAATAAAAAATATATACTTTTTTACTACATTTATTTATGTAATATTAAAAATACATATATATGCAGTCTTGCATTTTTATTAATCTATGTTTTTTCCATTTGTGGAGGTTAAAGAATCTGTCCAATGTCAATTGCTTTTTTCTTTTCTTCAGGATTTTTCATAAGTAATTAATAGTATTGTAATTGTAGATATCCCCAATCCCATTCTGGTTTGAATGCCACTTGGATAATTGTTGTTTTGACATCCTCCCACTTCAAAAGGTCTTTAGTAGCAGATGTCGACATTGGTCTTCTTTCGTCTTCCTTTTTTCAAAAGAAAACACATCTCGCTGAGTTTCTTGGTATTCTTCATTTGAGAGTTTTTGGAGTTCTTCTGTTGTCAGATCAGTTTCAGGTTCCATTATGAGCTTTAAAATGCTCTTTATTTCTCAGTTGTGATTTTCATTACTCCATTTATCAGCTTTAGACTTCTTGATATATCTTTCATAGCTAAGATTATGCCTACTGTAGACCTGTTCAAGCCATACTGCCTAGCAACATCAGACATCTTGTGCCCACTTTCTACCTTGTCTATTAGCTCTTACTTGGTTTCTACGGTGAGCACAGTTTTTGACACTCCATCCTTTTTAGGCTCCATAATATTATCAGTTTCTTTTTTAAATAAAAAGTTCAGAAAAGCACTTACAAAAATTCAGAGAACAGAAATCAACTAGCCCACAAAAAATTATTTAAATGCAAGGCCCAGATGAAATTTGAAATTGGTATTAAAACATTAACGAATATCTGATGGGACAGTTAAACTTTCATCTTACATAAATAAACCCAGATGTAAAACTTAACACGTGCCCATCTGACAGTTTCGCGAAGACAATAAAAAATTATTTGTCAGAAAGGTAAACAAAAAGCTAGAATTACAAGGGGGAATTTCAAAATTCAGAGGAATTATTAATACTATCCTATCTGTATTGGGTTGAGTGTCAATGTTGACGTCGCCTGCGCTCCGAATAGTTTTGAATTGTTACCTGAAGACAAGGGAAAATCAATCAGTATTCGTTATTTTCCATTGCTTTTTTTTATGTTTGTTCATTAAAGTGTTTGTGTTTGTTGTCCGATCATAAAAATCTTTTGCAAAAGTGTTCATTATCGATTTGTTCGCATTTTGAACTGTTCATTAACCAATCACCCACTGTACTTGTTTTAATTCTTAGAGATTGAAAAAAATCAGTAATTATTTATGTAACTGATTATAAATTTTTCAAATCCCAATATATGAGTATGACTCTCAAGGATAAACAATTATTTTAAGTACTTGATGAATATTTTTTATATTACATAAATTCATTTAAGTGAACAAACTGTGTTCAGTGTGGGTTGTGAAACAAAGCTTGGAACCATTGTAATAAAAATATTGAATCATCCAATATAGGGATGTCTCTAGTTGAAATATATACATTTTAAATGGTCAAGTCATTCATACTCTGGTTTTCCCTTAGGTTTGCTAAAGGTTTCATGAATATATATATATTCATGAAACCTTTGTATTTTCATTTCTAAATGTAGACTTTCTGTTCGTATTCTGGAACTTTATATATACTGTATATATAAGTTCCAGAATACNTCCTAATTAGATCCATGATCAAGTTCGGGGGATTTTAAAAACCAAGAATTTTTTCGGAAGTGGTCTGTCCCTGATATGTCAGTTCCCTCATCAACCAGCCGTCCCTACTGTTAGCCTGGCCGAATCCAGGCTTTGTTAGTGCCCAAGAAGATAAACAACAGTAGATTTATTTTTTTATTTTAACTTTAATTTTTTAATAATGCATAACTTAAATACTTTTGACTCCTTAATAATTAAATACTTAAATATCCTTTAACTAGAAGTCTATAAAATAAACCAGGATATAAGATTATAACAAATAAGCCTTGTTACTTTATTGAAATCAAAAGACAAAGAAAAACATGTCGTTAAGTCCTAATTGAAAAAAAGTCATCAGGAAGGTCTATAATAATGGAGTATGGTTGCATAGAGATTGAATATTGCCCAAAGTTACAAAAACGTTACACATTTATTTCATCTTTCTGTACCTTTGTTTGATCAATTTGTTAAATTTGATCTTAATATATCCTGTAGATTGGCACCATTATAGATACTGATTTCTGAGGATGAATTTTTGTGATACTTGAAGTGCAGAAGAATAGTGTATTATTTTATGTAGCTTTTATATCAGTGTTTACTGAAGTAAAATAGTAATTTTTTTTTTTGTTTAAAATTTTAAGTGATGAATATCATACAAACAACTCTAGTTTTTTTAAAAATCCTTTTTAATTCCAGTCCGTGACTGATAATAGATGACTTGAAGATAAAATACTAAAAGCTTCTGATAAATTTATGATAAAATGTACATAAATGCCAAATGTCTTATAGGATCCAATGCCAACTAAAAAGATTAAAACAGTGCTAATGTTGACAATGGTGATCAAGCATAAAAGTCAAATTTATGTTTAATTTGATTTATTTAGTTCAGGGGTGGAAATTGGATAGAGAAAAATTTACATATTTTAAAAGTAATGAAAACCAGACAAATGGCAGTCTTAAAAATGTAAATTATCCCGGGTTTATGTGGGATTACATAAAATTTTGTTATTCTAGTGGTGCATTCTTGTTTAAGAAGAGAATGTACCATTTGGTTTCTGTATATTAAATTCTCATGAATTTATAATATATGGAAACCAGACAGAACATGTGTTGGATTGAAATATTAACAATTCAGTATTATAGTTTACAAATCTTTTAGACATAACTGAGCATTAACATTAGCTATATTAGTTCTTGACATTGTTGTCTATGATCTATTCAATGTCTGTGCAGGTTTTTTTAGATAAATCTGAATGTAATCTGCCTTAGAATTTCTGAATTTTCCTCTATTATAGTGGTCTTGCCCTTTCCTGAAACTAAATGCCATTTGAATTAAAAAAAATTCAGAAATGTATTTGATAAGAGAATTTTGTAGGAAGCAATTGTTTGTTCAAGTAGTGAATCATTTTCCATATGTTAATATTGGAATTAGAATATAATGTATAAACAAAATAAAATAGTTGACTTAGCTTATAATTTTTTTCCTTTTCTAGTGTGTAAAAGAACAAGATTTTAGAATTTTTAATGGTTTGTATCTTTCATCTTTGAAATTAAGCTACCAGAAACATAGCTTAATGCATCAACAATGATATACTAACAAATTTGTTTCTGTTAACAATAGGGACATAAAAATCAAATTCTTTGCAAACATTGTTCAAAAATTCCAAAACATTACATCTGAAGAATGAAGAATTTCATAAGATTTTGAAGAAATAAAATCATTTATCTATGTTTTTTATAGAAAAATGTAATTATCACAGGTACATGAACTCTTGAAAATATGTAAATAAAGCTTATTTTTTTTTAAGACTAAGAAGGTTAGACTGTTTTCTTGACTTTGTTCTAGACTTTAATGATATGTAGAATTACTTAAAACTAAATTTTTTATTTGTGATGTTTTGGTAGATTGCACAGTTGTTTGTTTAGTTTTATATATTGTTTATTGTTTTTGTTCATATAATTCTTTTATCTGTTCAAAATAGAAAACATTATATGAAGGCTGAACAGCTAGATAGTTAAGGCCTTTGCTAACTGTTGTGGGACCCGAGATTGGTCTGGGCTAAGCGTCAAGAATTTTTTTCAAGGGTGGTGTCCTGGATAAGTTGAACCCATCTGGCTATCCCCTTGTGATGAGTGTGATTTAAAAAAGGAGCTCTTAATGCCTGATATAGTCAAAAATTTCATTTAAATTTAAATATAAATCCAATTTAATTCGACATTGTGTGTGCATGTTAATTCCAAGATGATTCTGGAACATGTGTATGTACAAATAATCTCATAGTATAATATATTATACTATCTTATTTAGAATTGAGCTTATCATACATAAGAGACTATTATACTATTTAGACTGTTTTGTTTACATATCCCAAAATGCGTTTCTGCCATCATTACTTAGCCCTCTTCAGTTGGATATAGGTCTAAAACACAGGAAATTGTTTTGAAACAGTACATAAATATAACATCAACCTATATACCCGGGGTGGCCAAGCTCCTTGATAGTCCGAGCCATTTTTAAAAATTTGAAATTTTTCGCGAGCCGCAATTAAATACGTATTAAAAAGGTATGCAAAAAATTCCAGATTACAAATTATATCCGTAGCAAGAGTGATACAAATTGTTTCCTCCAGAGCACAATGTCAACTGTCTATTACAATGACAGTTTACAAATTCAAAATTGGTATGGAGTCGGTCGATAACGGACGATTACGCCACTGTTTATGTTCGTTCGCGCAGTTTTCGATGAGTCATATCATTCTTAACTTGGACGGAAATGAAATTTGTTACAACGTTGCACTTAGTCTTTCATATTTGTTGTTAGTAATTTAAAAGACATTTTGAAACACATACGGAACGATAATAATTTTTTAAAAATATAATAACACAAAAATGAAAAGGGAACTCGGGTACAGTACATTTGAGAGCCACAAATAATCCTTCGAAGAGCCGCAGGTTGGCCACCCCTGCTATATACAAACATGTTTAAATGATTGACAGTGTATAGGAGAACACCAAAAAGAAAAAATCCATGAATGTACTATAACTCAGAATTATGAAATGTTGTGAATTATAATACACTTATAAGGGAAGATCATTTTAGATGTGGCATTTATTTTATCATGTATTGTACTGTATACCTGAAGAGTGATACGTTATGATTTTTACATGTATCAATGATTTAGTTTGGTTACATGTGATTGGCAGCAAATTCTGATGTGCTTTTAATAGTTGTAAATGCCATATTTTAACTGGCTGTCAATCATTTAAATGTGTTTATATGTATTTTGTTGTTAATTTTCTGTATCATTTCAAAACAATTTCCTGTGTTTTAGACCAGTGTTTCTCAACCTCTAACGATTTGTCGCCCCCTTCAATAAAACCGTTAAGTAGTATTGCCCCCTTCACTTCAAAATTCCGATGCCGAGGGCCAAGGCTAATGCCAAATTTGTACTGCATTGAATAGACTAGTGACTAGTATAATGTTGTTTGTTTAATTATTGTACGATATAATGAATAAAATATCTAATTATTCTTAATATAATGTTTTACTATATCACCCAGAAAATGGTTGTTCACCCCAAAATATAAATTGTTACTAATCGCCCCTCAACATGGGAAAAACGCTCACATGGGGACAATATCGTCCCCGTTGAGAAACACTGTTTTAGACCTATATCCAACTGAAGAGGGCTAAGTAATTATGGCAGAAATGCATTTTGAGATATGTAAATAAAATGGTCTAAATAGTATAATAGTCTCATATGTATGATAAGCCCATAATTTTAAATAAGATATAATTGTAACTAATATACATATTATGAGTACTATTGGGCAAGAAATGGTTTCATATTACAATATAATCTGAAGTTTTATCTTATTTGCTTTATGATCAATTATCCCATAGAAGTGCATTGAAATTTGGGTTCATGCAATTTGGAGAACTTAAAATTATGCTGAATATGTAAATATAAATTATATATGACAGAGAGAAAGTATGGGAATCGGTTAAAAGATGATGACCCCAGAGTTTTACGTATTTGGACTTGGGACCTTGAAACGTTGAAATGCAAAAAAATTTTGTGGTTTTTTTTCTGTACGTATGAATGTTTGTGTGTATGTGGGACACAGTTTTGTTTACCCTCTTTTGAAGCTTAATAAATCCTGTGCTTCTTGTCGAAAGTTTCTGAAATTTTGCAGGAAGGAGGTTTGTGTATTAGGGGGATCGGTGCTATTAAATTTTGGTGGTTAAAGGTCGAGGGGTGAGGAGATAATGGTCATGTGTATCTCCAGTAGGGTCAGACTTAATGACTATTTACTCGTTATTAGTATTTACAGTTTTTTATAAAACCAATCTCTGCTCTGAAAATTAAGCTTTTTGCCACTTTATAGTAGTTAAAAATATAAATAGTTTTTAATAATAAAATATCATAACAGATGGCATCATGTAAGCATTTTTAAATGTTGCTGGAAAAGTTAAGCAACTTGTTGCTGGATTGTTATATAAATGGTATATAATGATTTCTCTTCCAATTATATTAATACTTAATCATTATTTTGGAAGGTTCATTTGAACATGACAATATGATACTTTTCTCTGTCTATTTGCTAATAAATTTTATAAATTATTTTTTATTTTTAGATTGAAAAAAAAGATGTAAATAATGTATTGACTTGCTGATTGAGCTTGAAGTTGTCATCACTCTGTTGAGTTTGATCTCAAGACAAAGAAAGTCTTTGGTGTCTCTATGTGAATGAGTGGGAGCCATGATTGGCCTTGGGACATTTCACAATTTGGGCAACTCAGTTTTTAAATTATTTGATTCACTGAATTAATGCGGTTGAGATGACAGATAATGACCTCTATTTCTGTATCTGCCACTGACCACCGAGACCTAAATAAATGAAAATTTTTATATTCGGAATGTTGTTTTATTTTCCATTGACTCTGTTTTTTTTTTTTTTTTACAAAATACATTTTGGCCTAATTATTTGTTTGGCCCTTCTCAGTTTAAATTTAAAATACAGTGCTAATAATTTACAATAGTCTTTATTAATCTTGTTTTTAACATTTTGTCCAGAGGCTAAACAGGTGGTCAAATTCACTCAATTTCCTGTTCTACAAATATATATATATATGAAGGCTGATCAATAGACAGACTTTGTGCAGAAATTAAAAATTGGTTTTAATTATTGTCATTTACTTGTTTCTTTTCAAAATATTCTCTTCTGCACTTAACATTTGTCTCAGCATTGCCACTCACTTACGGAAGAAACGTATAAGGCCATTCTTTGTGTGGTTTTTCAAAATCACTTATGCAGCTTTGATATGCAACTTGTTTGATGATGAATAATGGCTGTGTAATGATTTCTTGTTCTGGAAAAAGCTAGAAGTCACATGGGCAAGATCGGGCCTGTAGAGAGGATGGGGTGAAGTCAGTGCCTGTTTGATGTTACTATATTCCACTGCATGCTGGTAAACAATTTTTTCATGGTCAAAGAACACAATACTCATTATCTTATTTGCTGACGTAATAGTTTTTACCTTCTTTAGTGGCAAAGAAATGTGTGTGTATTCACTGTTTTGTGACAGGATCATAATGGTACAGTTATGCCTCATCTGTGTAATGGTGGTTTTCAGAACATTTTCATCTTGTATGCAAAGTCTGGCATTTAGCTCTGTGTGCACACCTGTTTGATGCTGCATCAGCAGTTTTGGAATCCAAGTGAAATATGAATAAATTTTAAATGTGTATTTGTGATTGCTTACATGCTTCTATAGGAAATGCCTAAAATCATTTTACAGTTGTTGTAATGATGATCTATGGTCTTCAAAGATGATGGCTACAGTCATGTTAGTTGTCATACTGATGTTTAAAGGTGTCCCTTTATGTGAATGATCTTTAACACTTTCCCTTTCTTGAATTCTGTGTGCATTTGGCTATGGGCTGTTATTTCATCTCAAAGCCTAGCATAACATGCTACACATTTACGATTTTGGTTTCCTTACATGTATACACAATTAAATTGCATAGACCTGTTTCAATGATGCTTCAATTAATTGTTTTTTGTACTTTTTTTTCAGTGAAGACTAAATTAAATCATGACGTACTGGAACTAGACAGACAACACTTTCAAGTTTTTGTTAACTCATGACAAAGGTTCCTTCTGCCAAAAAAAAAAAAAATTGTTCTCGGGCTTCATGTTAAACTGGCCCACCAGTAGCTGAGTAGATAAAATCACTGAACAATAGTAGTTGGTCATGGGTTTACACCTTTCAACAGACTGGCCATGTTGAATTTTCCAGGTCTTTGTGTTTGTAACACTTAAATGGGAGCCAGTTTTCCTTAAAAGGCATCTCCTTCAGTAAATTTGTTTATTTGTATATGGCAATGCAACACAGACAATCTTGTTACACCTGAGGAGTATTTGTCTCGTTTATTTTTAATCAGCTCCCATATACATTGATTTCATAAATTAAGTTCAAAAATAAATTTAAAACGGAATTAAACTTTATTTTAACAATATTTACATGTAAATATAATATTTAATAAATTAATGTTGAATTTTATTCTGTACAATAATCAAAGTGAGAAATTTTGAGTTCATTATAATGCATTTGTTCAGTAAAGCTTTACTTAGTTTCTTTGTTCTTAACAAATAAATTGAAAGGGAAAATATCTTAAATTATTATTTGCATAGTTTCTTTTATGATTTAAGTCTCTGATTATAAATTTGGGAATTTTTAACATAATTTATATGTAAATAAATGCTTTACTTTAAAGTACAAAAGAATTTTATAACTTTTTATTTATTAAAGGTATAATTAAATGATTTTATATAATTCTCAGTTGTTGTAATTTGTTGTCTTAGTTTCAAAGAACACTTTAAACTGTTTGGTTTCATTTGAATAATTTTTTTAAAATGAGGTATTGAGAATGAAGCTTCAAGGCTTCAAAAATGTTTATGTAGTGATAAGTAAGGCTTCGTCAATTAAATGTTTTTTAATTTATTCTGAAACATTGTTTCGTTACATTGCAGCTCATTGTAAAGAGTTATATGTACAATTTTAAGCTAAATTATATAATTTTAATAGATCCTATGACAAATATAGATTAGTTTGATTTTATAAAAATATATATTTTATTATAATAATGACTATATTGTATGTACTCTAACAGTATATAAATGTTTAATATAATTTTCTGAAAAAATAAAATGTTGTGAAAAAATACATCACTATTAAATTGTATATGTATTAATTTGTCTTCTATTATGTTCAAGGAGTCCTTTCTTTAAATCCTCAATTTGTCTTGCATTAGAATTAAATGGAGTTGTGCAATTGGAAAGAATTATAATTTAATATTTTGCCTATTTTCAGTTTTTATTAATTTGTATGTAAATATATTTTATAAACATTTATAATTAATATTTTCAGTGAAATTTTACTAATGGACACTGTAACTTGTATTATGTAAGAAATAGTTATTTGTAGAAGTAATCTCTCCCCCAAATTCTTTTCATAATTATATACAGTATAAACAGAAAGAAAAGTCCTTTATATCTGTAAAGAAATTGGTTATTAATTCAGTTTTTTTTTTGTAGTTTGTATAAAGTTTCACAATAGGGAAATAATCTTGATTATATTCTTCCTCCTAAGTTTCTTATAAATTATGGGATCTACGTATATGAAGGAATAGATAAAATCTACAGACAGCTTGACCTAAGATAGTAACATTAACATTCATTTTAAATATATCAAAGTGACTAACACAATGTTAGTCACTTAAAAAAATCAGCAAATCTTTTCCCATTCAATTTGGAGAACTGCTGTTTTCCTTTATAAAAGCTATTAGTCAGTGCCTGTTTGATGTTACTATATTCCACTGCATGCTGGTAAACAATTTTTTCATGGTCAAAGAACACAATACTCATTATCTTATTTGCTGACGTAATAGTTTTTACCTTCTTTAGTGGCAAAGAAATGTGTGTGTATTCACTGTTTTGTGACAGGATCATAATGGTACAGTTATGCCTCATCTGTGTAATGGTGGTTTTCAGAACATTTTCATCTTGTATGCAAAGTCTGGCATTTAGCTCTGTGTGCACACCTGTTTGATGCTGCATCAGCAGTTTTGGAATCCAAGTGAAATATGAATAAATTTTAAATGTGTATTTGTGATTGCTTACATGCTTCTATAGGAAATGCCTAAAATCATTTTACAGTTGTTGTAATGATGATCTATGGTCTTCAAAGATGATGGCTACAGTCATGTTAGTTGTCATACTGATGTTTAAAGGTGTCCCTTTATGTGAATGATCTTTAACACTTTCCCTTTCTTGAATTCTGTGTGCATTTGGCTATGGGCTGTTATTTCATCTCAAAGCCTAGCATAACATGCTACACATTTACGATTTTGGTTTCCTTACATGTATACACAATTAAATTGCATAGACCTGTTTCAATGATGCTTCAATTAATTGTTTTTTGTACTTTTTTTTCAGTGAAGACTAAATTAAATCATGACGTACTGGAACTAGACAGACAACACTTTCAAGTTTTTGTTAACTCATGACAAAGGTTCCTTCTGCCAAAAAAAAAAAAAATTGTTCTCGGGCTTCATGTTAAACTGGCCCACCAGTAGCTGAGTAGATAAAATCACTGAACAATAGTAGTTGGTCATGGGTTTACACCTTTCAACAGACTGGCCATGTTGAATTTTCCAGGTCTTTGTGTTTGTAACACTTAAATAGGAGCCAGTTTTCCTTAAAAGGCATCTCCTTCAGTAAATTTGTTTATTTGTATATGGCAATGCAACACAGACAATCTTGTTACACCTGAGGAGTATTTGTCTCGTTTATTTTTAATCAGCTCCCATATACATTGATTTCATAAATTAAGTTCAAAAATAAATTTAAAACGGAATTAAACTTTATTTTAACAATATTTACATGTAAATATAATATTTAATAAATTAATGTTGAATTTTATTCTGTACAATAATCAAAGTGAGAAATTTTGAGTTCATTATAATGCATTTGTTCAGTAAAGCTTTACTTAGTTTCTTTGTTCTTAACAAATAAATTGAAAGGGAAAATATCTTAAATTATTATTTGCATAGTTTCTTTTATGATTTAAGTCTCTGATTATAAATTTGGGAATTTTTAACATAATTTATATGTAAATAAATGCTTTACTTTAAAGTACAAAAGAATTTTATAACTTTTTATTTATTAAAGGTATAATTAAATGATTTTATATAATTCTCAGTTGTTGTAATTTGTTGTCTTAGTTTCAAAGAACACTTTAAACTGTTTGGTTTCATTTGAATAATTTTTTTAAAATGAGGTATTGAGAATGAAGCTTCAAGGCTTCAAAAATGTTTATGTAGTGATAAGTAAGGCTTCGTCAATTAAATGTTTTTTAATTTATTCTGAAACATTGTTTCGTTACATTGCAGCTCATTGTAAAGAGTTATATGTACAATTTTAAGCTAAATTATATAATTTTAATAGATCCTATGACAAATATAGATTAGTTTGATTTTATAAAAATATATATTTTATTATAATAATGACTATATTGTATGTACTCTAACAGTATATAAATGTTTAATATAATTTTCTGAAAAAATAAAATGTTGTGAAAAAATACATCACTATTAAATTGTATATGTATTAATTTGTCTTCTATTATGTTCAAGGAGTCCTTTCTTTAAATCCTCAATTTGTCTTGCATTAGAATTAAATGGAGTTGTGCAATTGGAAAGAATTATAATTTAATATTTTGCCTATTTTCAGTTTTTATTAATTTGTATGTAAATATATTTTATAAACATTTATAATTAATATTTTCAGTGAAATTTTACTAATGGACACTGTAACTTGTATTATGTAAGAAATAGTTATTTGTAGAAGTAATCTCTTCCCCAAATTCTTTTCATAATTATATACAGTATAAACAGAAAGAAAAGTCCTTTATATCTGTAAAGAAATTGGTTATTAATTCAGTTTTTTTTT